>NC_084546.1:5272500-5572500 GCF_024500275.1 Phycodurus eques | reverse complement strand
ACCCGGTGGGATATATTCCAGCCACCGGAGGCGCCTATATTTTCGCAGCTCAAACATCTAGTTATGTAATCACTACTTCTCCTTTTTTTTGTTTTTTGTTAGTATTCGTACTTGGGTACAGTGGACAGTGGGAGTACTTTTTCCACCTCTGCCAATATATGATTGATTATATTAAATCTGATTCCCTATGTCGCGGCGGAACTTTCCTCTTATCTCATTGTCAGTAAGGGCGGACTAGTAGACGGAAGAGTTTGAGCCCATTCGGAGAAGCCCGGGAAGACAATTAATCACTCAGGAGAGGGAACCATCGGAGGGCCAGGGGCAGGAAAGCGCACACGTGAGTGGAATATTTGATGAGGGCATGAGAGAGATGATGTGCCTGGTGCATGAAGAAGAGGTGGGAGAAAACAAGTGGCGATGCGAAATGAAGGGTCGGGGAATAAAGGGCTGTCTGAAAGTTTGCAGAAGATTTTCTCTTTATTTTACCCCATTCTAATTATTGAAATAATTTTTGATACGGTTCTTTCTCCCACGATTCGAGTGTGAGGTCAAGCTAATGTTGTGGAGAGTAAGAGGAGCAGCCGCGCTTCCCAAAGACGTAACAACAATGGCTAGCGGGGTGCTGACGTTTCTTTTGAGCGTCAACAAGAAAAACTAAAATTGACAGATAAGAAACTAATGTCAAGTTCAAGGAGACGGAACAGAAGCGGAGCACCCAAATAAACTCGGAGCTCATGACATAAATCTCATCGAGACGAGACAATTCGGAGCTGCCACGGAAGGACTGATGTGACGGGTAATTGGTGAGACGAGTGAGATCGAGGTTGACAGACGAAAAGCGTAACGGAGGCAACAACACGTTCGATGACCTGACACCAGATAAAACGGTGGTTGCAAGTGGACATGAATGCATAAAACTACAAAATGGAGAAACCACATTGAATTCTTATGGAAAGCTGTTTGAGCGTTTATTCAATATCCTTGATAACCAGCTTCAAGTCCATGTAATACGATAAATGCAATAGTAGTAAAAACCTTAAAACAAACTAAAAAAAATGAAACAATAATAATGAAAAAAATCAAACCCCAAAACAACCCAACCCAACCCCAAATCTAAACCCAAAAACAAATTAACCCCCCCCCCCAAAAAAAAAACAATGCAAAGGCGAAACAAAACCCAAAATCCAAACTAAACAAAAAAAAAAAAAAGAAAACAAAGCTAAACAAACTCCACAACAAAACCAATCCAAACATAAACCAAAATCAAGGTGAACTCAAACCTAAAACAGAAAACCAAAATCCATGCTTAAAACAAACCAAAAAAAACAAAAATGAAATAAAATTAGTGGAGGTCACAAACACGGGAGAGATGTGAAATCCTAAATGCAAATACTGTACTCCAATCTGATGTATTTGTACAGTTCGTATGCATCATGATACCTTAAGCCTGTTACTATGGTAGTTGTCTTTTTTTTCCAATTCACTGTGCTACTGTGAAAACGTTCCACTTGGTAAACATGAGTTCAACAACTTGAGCAGAGGTCAACAAATGCAATAAGTCTCAAATAAAGCAATGTGAATTCTAATCTCTACAAAACCATCTCTCCGGCAAGCGAGATGTTGCCGCAAGACTCCCCGCTGTCCTACGCACTTGGAGCGAGAAACGGGCCCGCCGCCTACTCGTCGGCAGCTTTGTGCCGTGACGCACAAGTAGCTGGCTGAGCACAAAGTGCGATGTCTTTTGTCTTCTCCTCTCCCGAAACATTCCTGACAGGTGCTTCTGACTACTGCGCCACGTGTGGGAGGATTACCTTGTAGCTATTACCGCGCAGTTACACAAAACACAGATATCCACCACGTTGTGCTGATGAACGGCAAATGCGATACGGGAGACAAGGCGGTGTGGGATTTTGATGCCGGACCGTAAATATGTTCAGCGGTCCGCCATTATCATATTTCAGGGACGGCGGAAACGCTGCTGGAAGGGAGCGATAGCGTTACGCGGCGACATGTATGAAGACGAAAGGGGGATTGTCACAAACCTAACTGCAGTGATGGGATCTGAACAATTGCAAAGAGTTGAGATACAAGCCGTCGTTGGGCCGATTTTTGCTTTGACTAGTGAGCAAAAATGTGAGCTATGAGCACTGTCTGGTGCCAGTGAACTCAACTCACTTCGCAGCAAGCAGCAGTTTGGCAGATGGTCAACAATTCTTCAAGAAAAAGGCTTCAAGCTGTTTGTCGCCACACCCAGTTGAGGTTTAAGACAAGGAAAATTACACATTGTGTATTTCAAACTACCATATAGCTTTGCCTCAATAAAGTCAGTTTAACTTAAGCCAACAAACAATGATAAACATCATAGACGGCGGGCTAAAGAAAGCATCAGTCTATTCTTTATCCTCTGCGAAGAATGACTAATATACTTACTGAGGAGCTTTGATCCACTCCATGTACAGCGGATCCCCAAATACACGCGGTTCGGCACATATGATAAATAGCGGGGGTCCACTGTATATCGGAATGTCTGTATTATACTGCCAGGTGACCAAGGCACACACATCAGAAGGAGCAGCACAACGCCCATGGAATTGAAACGTGTCAAAACTGACCACAGCATCTTAAGGGCACCTTGCTGGCGCAGTGCGTTCCCAACTGTTTTGCGGGTGACTGAGGACCCTCTTAACAAGGTCCTGCTGTGTACTTTGAGGCGGCTCCCTTACCATTACCGCGGTCATCCTTCCCATGGCGAGGACCATTCCAAACATGTCCAGATCTACAATCACGTCCTGTACATCTTTTTGACAGCTCTTTAGTCTGGCCTGTGGTGAGATAGAGATTGAAATGTTATATATGTGATGAGTTCGCTCAGTAAAATGCGCATTAAAACTTATACATTTTCGACTTATTCTCTCTATGACCATAACCAATAAACAACTATGAAACATTGAGACTTCATTTATTTGTTGGTGAACAAACTACCAAATTCAGCATGGGATCAAATAATTAGATTTTTCATCTCTCTGCCGTGTTGTTGTCTGGTAAATGACAGGAGGACAAAAGTTTCGTCAAGATGCCATGTGTTGTACACTACTATTAGCAGTTTTTGTTCGGTTAACACGACTCCCTCACAACCTTCTATTATCAGCATCTTTCTCAGTCCAGCCGATGTGGGCAGATGGCCCCTCCAAACAGACTCTTGGCTCTATTCAAGGATTTTTCCGACAGTTTCTCTTTGCCACCGACGCTCGCATACAGTATGCACAAATCTGTTGGAAGTCTCGCCTTACTCTGATTAGACGATATAAATAATACAGAATTCACATGGGAGGATGCAAAAGATGATAATAGAGTTGTGATGTTACAATAAGGCATAATGTTCCAAGAAGAAGAAAACAGTTATGTTGAGAGAAGTCACATTACAAGAAATCTTTTAGCGTGACAAGAATAAAGTCATGATTACACGAAAAAAGTACTGCGACGTAGAAATGTTACAGAATACAAAGTGTTACTGCGATTATAATTCTACAGAAACAAAGCAGTACCAATGCCACTGCTTAGCTGCCAGATCTGATGACACGGTGTTAATGAGCTCAAGGCAGTTGATGGAATTAGTACAGAGCCATGTGGTTTTGATCCACTATGTACTGTACTGCGATCGATCAGTATTCAATATCGCATCGTCGCTTGCATTTCAACTCGAGCGCGTACAAAGTGTTCTTTCCAGAAAAGCTCCTGATAGCTGACTGTAATTAACTCTCATCTAATGCGGGGGGAGACGATGAAAACAGCACTGGAAAAATTGATGGGAAAATGATCTGTTTTTCTGATGTTGCTATTTATAGCATACATGTGTGTAAAATGCACATTTCTTTTATTCTATAAACTACTTAAAACACAACTTTCCCATTCCCAAATATTGTCATTCAAAGCATGCATTTGTATAAATGAAAATTAGTCAAAATACCCCCAAAAAAAGTCCAGTGTTCTTTTGGTCTCTTAATTTTTCCCCAGAGGTGTATGGTGGCTACAGTCACGGTGACAATCCCTGGAAAGTAAGAAAGAACAAATATATAGAATTAAATGGAGAAACAGTTTGGCAATGAATTGGACAGAAAGTGCAATGCTGCCACCATGAGGACCACAAGTAACAACACAATGTCACCCCTTACTTTTCATGCACTTCTTTAATATATCAGTTTTTCATATTCACAACAAATACATTAAGCTCTTTCTCCTTAGGATACAGCCTTAAATAAGTTTTTTTTGTTGTTATTGTTTTTCTTTCCCCGTGTACACGCAACTGTTTCGAAAATGTCTTTTATGGACATTTTGAAGGTTTTTTTTCTTTTTTTTTTTTTTTTTTATACGTGTCGTTCTCCCATGCTTTCCTTGCAAACCGCCAGGATTTCATTTTTTTTTCTTCCCCTTTGTACACTATTTACAGATGGTGGAGGAAAATTAACTAAACAAGCAAACACTTTTAAGGACATAATACCTCTGCTGAATAGATAGGTGGTGTTTTTAAAGGTGCAAGCGGCAAAGACACAAAGGGAGGATGTAATTACAGCAACTGAAGCAATGGAGGTCACTTTTAGGCAACTTATAGGTGATCTTAACCCTAAAATATACATTACAGTGTGAGTTTACGGAGTAGATTTCAATGGGAGGGGTAGAATGTGGAAAATTACAGAAAAATACAGGAAATTAAAAGTGTTTAACGCTGTGATATGCTGGCCTATATTGACAAGACGACCACTTCTGAGTCAATGCGCTTGGAATGGTGTTCAAACATCAAGGAACTCTTAAGCAAAGCCTTCATAGTTGAACTGCAGCCAATGAACAAAATAATAATAATCGTAATAACTGAAACAGTAGAGAAATGTAACAGACATTATCACAATGCAACTCCCGTTTAAAGAGGGTGTTCTCCAACAACCAAGAGACACAAAAAGTAAAAAAAATAAATAAAAACATGTATCTCCTGATTTTCGCTTTTTTTTTTTTTTTTTTTTACATTTTAAAAACTAGCACACTATAGTTCCATGTTAAATATATGAATCTTTGCACTTTTCTTTAAATCAGAAAAACATCAAGAACAACAAAATAAGTCAAGTTTTATATCAAAGATTTTCTAAATATTTGGAGACGCATGCTTTTTCATTGCATAGCCACCTTATGCCATTTTTGAAGGGCTGTGTCTTCATTCCAGAATGACTTGAGGCATCTCCAGATTTTGCGTTTTTTCCCTTAAATTGTTGTTTTGTTTTTTTTGGGTGAATCAGAAAACAACAAAAAAGGATTTATATTGGTTGAAAATGCAAATGTGTGATATATTTAAAAAAAAAAAAAAAAAAAAAGAGAAACATGCTGAAAAATGTCCCAAATTTTGGAGATACACTACATGCTTTTCATTTCATAAACCCTATGCTATTTTTTAACGTTTAACAGAAAAAAATGACTGTCCAATGAGAAAGCTTGTATGTCCAAATTTTGTGTTTAGTTTTTTTTACTGGTTTGTTTCTAGGATTAGAAATCCTCCATTTGGACATCCACGCTTGTCGTGAATAGAAAATGAAAATTTCCCAATGAAGACAAAACAATCTCCCTTGTTCACAGAATAGCTGTCAGATGAAAAGCATGTATCTCCACATTTTTGCAAGTCTTCTTTTATCTTCTTTGCCCAAAAAAACCTTTGCATTTCAGATCAACAATATGATGTAAAAAAGCAGATACATGCTTTTGTAGGAACCAACGCGAAGTACGGTCACCCCAAATTATGAACTAAATACTTTTTTCAGTTTTTTTGGAGTCAAATGGTTCCACTTTTTTGCCTGCGGTTTTTGTGGTTGACATAAAATATGAAGTCATATTTTTGTACTGTTCTCTGTACTGTAAAATGAAAAGCATGAACCAATTGATTAAACAGTTGCCAGTAATACTTTTCAACAGATGCTATGCATTTGTTTTTAATGGCTGAGGGGGATCACAAACATGACCGTAAACCAAAGTTAACATCAAACATGGACTGAATATCAGATATTAGCAAATTACTCTTGTAAAAGGAGCTGCCTGGAAGTGGGAAGCGAAGCATAATCCTTCATGAACACTTAACAAATTACACGCTTCATATCCAAAACAAAAACAACAAACCGTATCGCAAGCTCAGCTCTTTTCACTTTGCGAGTGGCTACACGTGACTAAATTAAAAGTAGGCTGACAGAAAATTGGTAGCATCGGGTCCTGCGGATGCCAAGCGTGTGAGGCCACCGGCTCCGGATACCGCTATGTGCTTTGTCGCAATTCGCAAAACAAAACAAAACAACAAAAAAAGGCAAGTCGCTCATTTGCTTCAATAAATTTCTACAAAAGTGCAATGTGTAGAAGTCACAGACTTGGCAAGAAAGCTGTAAATTATTTCTGAGAATGAGCTTGTAACGACTAAATGACAAATAAATACTGCTGGTCTGTACAAAAAACAACAAAGGCAAAAACAAAACAAAAGCACACATTCTGGAATGAATTCATGTTAATGTCACCGAAAGAGCCATCTTAAATACACAACACTTGAGAGGATCGACAGTCGTTTCATCAAGTGGCACCGCAGCCCTTTAAGTCGGGCTGCCGTAAGAAGTCGGATGGGGAATATAAATTATATTTTAAATTATATATTAGACCCACTTAACACAAACAAAAAAACAAAAAAAGAAACAGAAACAATGACATGCACAAAATGTGCTCCTCAACTTGGAATCTGTACTTTGAAATCAAAATCCCCCCCAAAAGCTTAAGATACCCCGAAATAACTTCCACGTCAACTGTTCATTCAGTGCTTGAAAAATGGAATGTGGATCCCACTTCTATTAACCCCCCCCCCCCACACACACACACACACACCTGAAATTTTGTTGCTTCTATCGCAAGAAACTGGGCATTCTCTCACCCAAAAAAAGAGATATTATATCTATAGCCAATAAAAGCGGGGTCACTTCTTTCGCCCAGAAAACTTGCGTTGCTTCCGTCACCTCTCCAAAAAGTTGTCGCTTAAGTCGCCTAAGTGTTACTGCTCCCATCACCCAAAAAGCTGTCACTTACTTCTGTCACCAAAAATCGTTTTTATCATTAAAATAATAATAGTCTCGTTTCTATAATTAAACAAAAAGTTGTTCTGTAG
Source organism: Phycodurus eques (assembly GCF_024500275.1). Classification (NCBI taxonomy): domain Eukaryota; kingdom Metazoa; phylum Chordata; class Actinopteri; order Syngnathiformes; family Syngnathidae; genus Phycodurus; species Phycodurus eques. The sequence continues at coordinate 5,565,326 of NC_084546.1, read as the reverse complement.
TCAAAAAAGTGCTGCTTCTATCACCAAAAAGTTGTTCCTCCTTTTGAGAAAAAAAAAAAAAGGGCAAAATGTTATGTCGCTTCTATCGTCAAAAAAAGTTGTCGCATTTATCACCCCAAAAGTTTTGCCACTTTTCTCTGCATCCATTGCCCAAAACAAAAAATGGTCGTGTCTGTCGGCAAACAATGAAATGAATATATAAAATAATAGAATCTGTTTTTGATTGGTGCTCTACTGATGACGTCTCATTTGAGGGAGTGTTTTCACCATTCTAAATGATATCAAACATTATTTTGACAAGAGTAAGGTGAGGAATTGAGAGGGGGGCGGAAGGCAAAAAGCAACAAGCTTTTTTGCTGGACGGACATTTTTCTCCCCAAAACCCGAAAGTCTTGCGACCGCTGGTTAAAGTGGTAGCATGACAAACGTAGCTATATATAGAAAAAGTAGCTTTCAAGTCACAGGTGGTGGGGGGGGGGGGGGGGGGGGGGGAGCGGTCCCCCGGCTCCTCAGCTCATCTCGGCGAGCCTGCAAGCGCCCGGCACAGGGCCGCCCCCTGTGGGCCTTCTTCCAAAGTGCAGCTCCAGCCGCTCGGCCTCGTCCTCACCTTGTCGCCATTTTCTTCGGCGGGCTAGTCCGCCCGGGAAGTTTACCCCACCTCCAAATGGTTTAGGTATGGATATCTTCGTGCTTGGTTTTCTTTACCATTTATGATGGGTTTTTTTTTTTTTTTTGGTATGGTTTGATTTTTTTCCTTTTTTTTTCTCCCCCTCCCGATCCGGTTTGCCTGTCGTTTTGGCTCGTTGCCCGATGAACTGCTTTGAAGCTGGAAGGAATCTCGTCATTGGTAGAGGAAGATAACGGCACATTCGTTTAAGACTACATTTCAGTTTGTTGTTGTTTTTTTTCCCCCAGTGATGAATTAATCCACGGCAACGACCGGAGGACTTCGGAGCAGTGACCAGAGATGGGCTGGTGAGATACACAGCACTTACTTGAATGCTGAAAACTCCCCTGGAGAAAAAAAAAAATTGGGATTCAATGTTGGGGATGACGACACATGAACCATATGCTCATCATTTGGATATTTTCTAACACCGGACAAGAACCGATGTGAAATCGAAAACAGAGATTGCAGACTGGACCTACCGTAGCCTCCCGACTGGATGGGGGTTTTGGGCGAGGCGCAGGAGTATAAACTGAAGTCCTCCGTCTGAAAGCCCGCTCGGTTTAACGAAGGCTCAGAGGCGCTGCGGTGGATTTTGGGTAACGAGCGAGCCAGCAGCTCGATGGACGCCAAGATCTGAAAACATTCCCAATCGTAGTTATGACGTTCACGAGTGTTTCTAAATACATATCGCACGCAAAATCACGAGCCGGGTACCCATCTGCGCAAAAATGATAATCATCCTCACCTGAGGGAAGAGAGGTCGCTCCTCTCGCTTCTTCTTCAAGCAGTCGGCCATGAGTCTCTTCATGGCCTTTGGGCAGTTGCTACGCACCTTGCTGAGGTCGGGGGACAGGTAACCTCGACCCACCATGAAAATTATCTGCAGGGGTGGTGGGGGGGTCAACGTGAGCATTGAGCATCATTTGCACAATACAGTTATGACCGCTGCACACGGACACGAGCTGTTCCAAATAAAAATGAGTCACTGACGCAATCATTTTTTTGTTTAACTGGCAAACTCATTTCCTAATATAGTACCACCACCATTATGTATAGCGTTGAATGCATTTACCTGTAATTTTATACAAATATTTATATTTTTTTACAGTTTTTAATTAGATCACGTTTTTTTTTTTTAGATTTTTGTTTTTACATTTTACATCTCCTTCTCACAAATGTAATTTTTACCGTGATTCTTTATAGTTCCTAGTGCACGTACCTCAAAGTTTATTCAAATTAATTATCTTTTTTTTTTTTGCATTACTTAAAAACAATCCCTATTTTGTCAATCTTATAAATAGTAGTACATATTACAGATAACAAAAATCATCAGGAAAAGCCTACTAGAACATCTGAACTTTGAGGCTAATCAGTGGCACCTTAAATGGTGGCACGTGTGTGCTGACTCCCATTTAATGTGAGTTTGAATGTGATTGGTTAATTCTGAACACAGCCACATCCCCATTAATGAGCGGGTGTGCACACTTGTGCAACCAAATCTCAGTTGTTTTGTTTCGTTTTGTACCATTGAGTTGAGCAAGTTATATGCCACATTAATGGTGGAAAGCGTTTTGAAAGAATTTGTCTTGGTCTCAGATTTTATTAATAACAAAAACCTGGCATTTAAACAGGGTCACGCAGACATTTTATCACCACTATGTATACATATATTTTTTAAACTGTTTTATTATTATTATTATTTATTGTTTTCACCTTTCTGGTAAATGCCACATTTTCTGCAAGTAATAATAGTAATAACGAACTTCATGATAACTAAATAAAAGAACAGTTTGACGACGAATAAAGCATTTTGAGAACACAAATGATCACAGCCAGCTTCTCGCCTGATCTCTGTTGTTAATGTTGGAGTAGGGCAGCGCTCCTGACATGAGTTCATACAGCACAATGCCAAAGGCGTAGACGTCGGACTGGAAGCTGTAGGGATTCTTGTCCTGCAGCCGGATCACCTCCGGAGCCTTGAGGAGGATGCATTTGCGTTTACTAGGACGACGGCAAAGAAACACAATGCAGACGTCCGTTTCAAAGCGCTCACCATCCACAGAATGGAGCCAGACAACTGTTCAAACTGGTGGGAGCCACTCCAGCGGGACTTGACTGTGGCTAGGCCAAAGTCACCAATCTTCACCGTCAGATCCTCATGGAGGAAAATATCTGGGCAAGATGAATTTAAGGAAAGGTCTGGCCTCCTCACCTGTACCTCTCATTTGGTTCAACCACACAGAGTATTTCAACTATTCTCACCCTGCCTCACCTCCTGACATCTGGATTTTGGCCTGTTTTACTGCCACTTCCCCTCTTCTCGAGACCAGATGTTTTTTTTGGGGTTTTTTTTTAACTGTGGGCCTGTGATGCCCTCTGAGACCCTTGTGATTAAAAAAACTTGACTGTAACAATATCTATATATTTTTTCACCATCTTTCTCTCATGCACAGTTCCAATGAGGTAGCAATCGGACAAAATCTGATTCCCAACCAGGATGCAGAAATTATCCAATTATTTTTCCACTGATTTGGTCCAAGGAGGGTGAGGGGAAGAGGCAGTAAAACAGGCCAAAATCCAGATTATTTGCTACAAATAATCAATTTTTTTTTTTTTTTTTAAATCAGCAGTGGCTCTCAAAGTGTGGTACCGCTCTGTCTAGTACACACTGGCCAGCGAGATCTTGTTCGCCAGACGAGACAATGTTAAAAAGACAAGAAGGAAAATATTGCACACTATGTATCCTTTAAAAGATACTGTTGCTCTTCAGATCACGGTGGATGATGGACTTGGCGTGTAGGTAACTAAGGAGGAATAGGCAATGAGTTACAACCAAGGACAGTGGAACCTTGTCTTGATCCGTAACCATACTTGTACCTCATCTCAACTTTACCCATTGAAATGAATGGAAACGCAATTAAAACATTCAAGTCCCCCATAAAACACCATCAAATTTTTGTTGCATGTTTTCGAATAAGAAAAATAGCACTTTTTAGTATTGTACTATATAAAACGAGTAACAAAATAGAATTTAAAGAAATAAACAGTTTTGGTTTTTTTTTTTTTTAAACCGTTTAAAAGTGTGGGAGTTGACTGCGCTTACTCCATGCCCTGAGCGGTCTGCCTGGCGATGTCGATTAGCTTGATCATTTCAAACTTGGTCTCGATGATGTGCAAGTGGTGGTACAGGCTGGAGCCTTCACACCACTGCGTCACAATGGCCAGCTGAGGCTTGGTGGTGTAGCCCATGAACAGCAGGATGTTGACGTGACGCGTTTTCCTACAACACACGCGAGCCGGTAAGAATAAACAACAGCAGCCATTTCCTGTGCAGGGAGAAAAGCAGGACGCCGAGGTTACCTGAGGACTCCCACTTCGTTCTTAAAGGCCTGAAGCTGCTGGGGTGTCGGAGCAGTGACGTTTAACATCTTCACCGCCACGTCACCTTAGAGGATGATGATTCGATTAATTTGAGTATATCAGTCGAGACATTCTATACATTTTCATTCATCCTACCATGCCACTTTCCTTTGAAGACTGTCCCGAAGGAGCCGGAGCCTATCCTCTGACCCAGAGTGATCTGACCCTCGGGGATTTCCCAGTCGTCACTGGAGTCCCTCCTCCCCAGCGTTTTCTGTTCCACACGACACAGTGAAACAAATTCAATCGAGACGGGACGGAGCTCGATTCTCACGGAACCCACCATCTTATTGCGGTCCTCGGACGAAGACGAGGACTTCCGCTCCCTCTGCGGGCACGGTGACTTCTGGGGAACCTTGACGTTGGTCAGGGAGCCGGGGAGCGAGGCAGGGGGAGTGGCCGACAGTCCAGTGGTGGACCCTGAAGGGAGCAAGGGGGTGAGAAAAGGGGAAAGATGGGTAGGCGGAAAGGTAACTAACGTTGTATGATGGGGAGTTTGAATCTATTGAGTTTGTGTGTTTACATGCAGGGGAGAGGTGAGGAGGTGCTTCCTTGGAGGATGGCAGTACAAGGACTCCCCGCATGTACGGGGTTAGTAATAACAGGATTGTTTTTGGCGCTATCGGATGGCATTTTGGTGTCAGGTGAGTTGAGGAGTTTCATCTGGAAATAAGCTGTGCTTTGCCGCCACCTAGTGGCATCTTTAGGTAGTTACAAACCATTTTGGGGGTGGGGCGCGGCGGGTGTAAATTACTTGCGCATTTTTAATCTTGGCAGCTCTCTTTCAATTTCATTTATTTAATTTAAAGAAACACTTTAAAAATACAAAAATATTTGTTCATAGAAGTGATAGTTGTGGGTTAATTGGGGGAAAAATCCCAGCGACAATATGAACTATTGAAAATATATACATTTCATTTGTATTGTTATGTATATTTTTCAGAATAATTATTTTCAATGTAGGTTTTAATTTAAAACAAATGCATTAAAAATAACTGCCCCAAAATATATGTATTCACACAAAGCTGACTGTAAGGTATTCGAAGCAAAATTTTGAATTCAAAATAATTACTATGGAAACACCACAAAATCCTGATTCCATGCCAGTGTCGTTAATGGAAAGTTGGCCACTCGAATCATTGAATTGCTCTGAACTTACCTGTTTTAACACTTTAAAATAAACAGTACTGTCCAGATTAACCTTTACAACAGTAAAATAAGCATGTGTGAAGTGCAGATTTGCAGAGTGGTGAAACGGGTGGGGTGGGGGGTACGTCCAAGAAGTTGGGGACATGGAGGAAGAGTGATGGTGAGGATGAGGGGGCACACAGAGGATGAGACACAGGGCTGGTGTTTGTGTATGTGGGAGGGTGGTGACTGGGAGAGTGTGTGTGTGTGTGGGGGGGGGATGGGGAGGCACGAGAACACACAGAGGGCCTGACTACCTCGGAACACAGGCTCGGGCTCAAAATCAAACACTATGTCATTGGGGTAGGAGTATAGGAGGGGGCTTGAGGTCCGTGTTCGGTGCTTCCTCAAGCAGCGGGCAGGGTGGTTCGGGGGGGCTGCAGGGCAAAGAGAGACAGACAGACCATCACTGCTACTCACTCACCCTGCCCCTCCGGCCTCAAGTTAAGCGTGCCGACCGAGCCCAGTCCATAGCAGATCACATCACAGCTCGTTTTGGCAGTAGTCAGCTTGCGCAACATTTATTCTCACTTCTTTATTTTTATTTTTCATTGAAAGAAAGACATTCTATATTAAAACATCGTTTACATTAGGGCGGAATCCTTACATTTTAAATTATTTCATTTAAATAATAAATGAATTAATTAATGTTGCAGGGCAAGTATTATTTGGATTTTCATTTCAATTGTATTACTTTAATTTCAGGAAAACAATCTTAACAAGACTTAATTGTAAAAAACATCACCATTGAAGATGTGCGTTATCAATTTTATAAAAATACATCAAAATGTTTATGCTGTGAGTCATTTTTAGGGGGAGTCAATCCGGATCATTATTATTATTATTCTAGTCGAATCCAAATGGCACCACATTTGTTTTGAAACATTGAAATGTATTCTTTATTTTAACATCTTAAAAATGCATCTCGAATCAAGAGAAAAGCTGGAATTTATGAGAGCGTATCTATGATAATAAAGGACGTATCCTTGTCATTGAGGGGAAAAAGGCCTCCCCCATTGACTTCAAATAAACACGTGACCATCCCAGTGAGGCGCTTGAGCGGGCCAAGCAACGGAAAAGGAAAATGACGTCCGCTATCATTGAATATTCACCGTTGCAGTCTCAGGTTGCAGGAATACGACCACTGACTCTAAAAGCTTCTAGGGTATTCACACACACACACACACACTCTCTCACACTCACACACACACACACACACACACACACGCACACATATATATAAAGCCACGCATACACACAAAAGACCAGAGTGCACGCAGACACGCGGGATGGTGGGAAAAATAAAAGACACAGAACGAGGGAGGAAACTTACCTCCGTCAGACCTGACTAATCCCTGATCTCGGATCAGGTCCTGAAATAAATAAAGCAAAGGATTTCATTATGTTATTGTTTAATATCATATGTTATTGTTACTATGCTACTACTATTAAGGACTGTATTAACGTTTAAATGCTGGTTTGCACCGTTTAGAAAAATTGAAGGGGACAATTTACAGAAAATGGACTTTTCCTTTTTTTTGGATTCGAGTTGCGTTAAAATAAACAATTCAGTAAATTTTCTGTGAGCTGCCTATTTCTTTATCACTCACGTCGATGTTGACAGGCTCGATGGTGTTGATGTGAACGTTGGGGGCGGAGGACGAACGGTCCCGCTGGCCAAACTGGTTGCGGTGATCCTCCTCGCTGGGCCGGAAACTAGGCGGGATAGGTATGGACTTGGACGGCGACAGCGCGGCGTGGCATATAGACCTGGAGAGACCACGCGCGCTTGTTAGTGTGGTAGGTGGTCGGGAGCGTCAGAGTGGAAAGAGGCTCACCCGGTGGAGTCGGACGGAGGGAGCGACAGACAAGCTTCGGAAACGGGGGTGGTCCCCTCGGACGAGACCTCGTCTTGGGTGAAAGGGTGATGCTCGAAGAACTTGGACACCAGCAACAAGCTGCACAGTAAAAAGTTCAGTTGTGATGAGAAGTCTAATATATTTCTTTTAGTCAACTGCTTACCGTACATATATACAACTTATTGGTGCAGTACATGGACATTTGTTTGCTACATACATTGCTGCAGACTATTCTTGCTTCTGTTCATATTCGCTTCTGTTAGCTAATGCCAAATGCTAACGCATTACACAGTCAAAACACGTCTCTCCTTTGTGTGCGACTTACTCTAGCTGGTCGTAGTTGACGCACATGAGCGGGACCTCCGTGCTGCAGCGCTGGTGGAACTTGTAGCCGCACGTCTGACAGCGGAAGCCCTGGAAAAGCAACTTCCTGCAGAAGTCGCAGAAGGCCAGCGTGAAGAAGGTCTTCCTCACCTGGAGACGAGACGCACGTTTCGTGAGCGTCAGTTTGACTCCAATTTGTATTTTGTACTGTTTTTATTTCGACAACGTTAATATTACTCTTACGGGACGAGCGGCACTTACGAAGTTGTGCGTGGTGAGCGGCACATTCTCCAAGACTTCCACGTGCAACTCCTCCCCCGTCAGCCACGAGATATCCGTGTCCCAACCAATAGGCTTCTTCTCCCTGATAAATATCATTGGATGCCTCGTTAGAAAAGACCATACCTTCTGCGACCACCACTTTATTTGAGGTTAATCATTGGCACTTCAAATGGTGAGTTGTGCAGGTTATAAGTCACATAAATGGTGGGAAAAAGTTTTGAAACGATTTTTCTCGGTCTCGTGTTTTTCTATAACAAAAACCCGGCATTTGAACAGGGGTGTGTAGACTTTTTCCATCTCAGACAGCGGGTATGCGCCACAACTCACCCGTCCTGTATCCTGTAGACGCCGCAGCACTCTGGGATGAGTCCTCGCATCATTAGAGCCTTCTTGAGCGAGTCTCGCACAGTCATCCCACACCGGGCGGGCACCTGAACGCAGCCGGGAAACATTCCACCCTGAGTTTCATGTCCTCACGGGCACATGCGTACTGTACTGTCATACAAATAATGAGATGGCTCCGCTTGGCAGTTTACTAGAGATAAACAGAGCGACTAGAAACACGGTGAGCACCCGTTCAGGGCGGGAGTTTCCAAGAAAAAGTACAGTAAACTGCTTTTAAGAGACAAAATCAGCAGTCCTACTTCAACTTGAAAACTGCGTCAGCACTTGGAGGTGCTGGATTCAAATCTAGCTGATCTGTACTTAACAAATGTGCTGTAGTGGATTCCAAATTGTGAGAATCTGTCATCTAAATGAGAATGCACCCCATACCACGGTTCTCTGTTTATTGGGCAGGAAGACCCGAACGATGGGTTTCTGCGGGGAGCGCGGGTTGCTCCGGCTGGCGTCCGTGGGTTTCTGGAGGACAGCCAGGGTGTTGGGCGCCGAGGGGAACGCCTGAGCGCCGCCACCGCCGCCGCCCGCCGCGCACCCTCCCATCCTGACCTCCAGGAGGGCCGGCACGGAAGTCGGCGAGCAGGAGAAGTCGGTGCCGTTGCCCGTGGCCTCCAGCAGCTGCTGCTCCCTCTGCTGGAGCGCGTCCAGCTTACTGGTGTACTCCTCGTAGGCCTGCGAGGGGACAAGTGGAAGCAGGCTCTTAAGTGACATCTTTGAGCTTCCACTCAGAGAAAGCAAACCGCTCTCACCTCGAGATATATAGACGGAGGATTGTGTTCTCCTCCAAACTTGTCCAGAAGAGCCTCTAAGTGTTCTTGTGTCAACTTGATCATCTGTTTAATGTTCCAGATCTGCAGTGGGGTGGGGGTGTGGGGGTGTGGGGGGGGGGGGGGACAAACAAACAAAAACATTCAATCAAGCTCAAATTAGGCCTGATGATATGTGACCCCGTTCTTGTGAATGAAAAGCTTCTCATCGACCGTCAGTAATCGGATATCAAAGCCGATATCCATTCAGGAGAATATGACTTCATCCAGAACCGATCGCCAGTCATTCCCACGAAAGAATGATGACATCATGCAAGCTCATCAGTTTTCAGGCTTCCCTTTCGCCTGAATGAATATAGCCATTCATAAACAAGGACCGACCAATATGGATTTTTTTGGGAGGCAGATGCCAATTACTTTATTTGGCAGAATAAAATTCTGATAACCGATTAATCGAACTATTAATTTAAAAATATACAAGGAATAAAATATCTTTTTGGGCCCCTTAACGCTTACAACAAAAAAGATATGAATTACAGGCAGAACATTTTACTGATTTTACAATATTTGGTCCTTGAGTAATTAACTTTACAACAGAAAGAAAAAAAAAAATGGCAAACATCGAACAAGATTTTTTTTTGCTTGATTGAATGACGTTACAAATGTGCTGTGTAAAAAAACTATAAATAAATACATTTTAAAATGGGCAAAACGTGAAAAGGGATTTACTCGTCTGAGCGATTAATCGGTCGTGCCCTAATATTTTCTGTACATTTGATGCTTTTTGGGTTAATATACTTTTACAGTGTGTTTAAAAAATGTGGTAGGACTATCACGTTTTTTCTTTTTTATGGTCTCGCTATAGCCTGGATTTTCACTGGCAAGGTCTGGAACATATTCCTGCAATAAATGGGGGTTGCCTGTGTTTACAACAAACATGGTTCATTTGTGTGTGTGTGTGTGTGTGTGCGCGTGTGTAAAACGTTTTGGCACCAATGTCTGTCTCATCCCGTTGTACTTTTTTTAAATGTACAGCAGCCCATTTAGGTAACAGACTAGCTCGGCAAGTCATGGAAATTAAGACATCCATTTTTTTTTGTACCACTTGTGTTCATGAGCCTATCCTTGCTGAGTCTCCAAAAAAAAAAAAAAAGGTGCCTTGAAATCCCAGCATATAGCACACAATCTGCCTCCCTCCATCGTAACACAGTTAAAGCCTTCTATTCAACATTATTCTGTCCTTAGTAAAAATACAATATCCAAAATAAATGTAGGACAATATACTGTCATGCATATAGGATGATACAGACACAGACTATTATTTGCAGAGCAAGCACATGATAATGTTTCACGCTTAAAAAGGGCTGAAGGGTGATCTATGACTCAATACGATGTCGAAAAGACGGCTATTTCCTGATCTTGCTCTTATTCTCCCTACTTTCAGGAACTGTATCAGATGCAGGCTGTTTCCTTCGCGAGGCCATTTTCATAGCTAGACCATTAAAAGGAAACCTCAAGGTGTAATGAGGAGGATTTAAAATTAAAAATCAAACAAAAATCCAAGGCTTTAAAGTGATTATTTTCTTCATTTTTCCCTGTCACAATTTGACAATAGCAAATTCCAGGTAGGTAGACAGCAGTTATGGGCATTTTAGCTACAATCACATCAATTAATCTATTTTTATTCATTAATATATTATTTCTGCATTTTCAGAGAGAGTTGTCATAGCGCAGGTCCACATAGATAGATTGGAGCTCAACTTTGCAAAGCCAGCGTCATGTCGCGCTTCTTTAGATAACAAACTAAAGATGACACAGAATCGCCAATCAATTACACAATAAATTAATTCCTAAAAATAAACCTATCTGCAGCAATTCTATTCGCATACAGAGGAGTAAGGATCATATCGGCCCGATACCGGCCGTACATCAAGGTATCCGGTACTTCTGAAGGCTGCCGACACCAGCCACTGATAATTAATAAAATAAGATCAATCTGACATTAAGTTAGTCCTCCTTGCCAGTAGTTGGTGCTACACTGCAGCGGTTTGACACATCGATAAATCATCATGTGCGCCAGGCAATAGTGAATACTTGTACTGTTATCAGTCTGAAAAAAGTGGTATCAAAGATCCCGAGATCGGAATAATTTAATAACTCCAAAAATACATGAATTAACAGTGATCAATACAGTATTTGACAAGTGTATTTAAGTGTGTTAGTGATGAAATGCTGCATCTACAAGTGAAAATTGCAATTGAATGTAGGGACAAAAAAAAGAAAACATTCCTGCTGTAGACCACCACTCCCATTCACATCTATTGCCAGTGTGCATGTTTTTTTGTAATGAGGGAGAGAGCTTAAAACTGTTAGGCAGGCTTAAACTAACCACAGGAATAACTATTTGTGACTGTGGGTTATTAGAGACTAAATGGGTTGGTTTAGTATGTGCAGAGGCCTGCATGGTAAAGTGTGTTTCTTTCCCCTCTCTTTTTTTGGAGGGGGGGGGGGGGGGTGCCTTATATGGATAAAAGTAACCTGTGCACCAGCAGCTGCATTCTACTCCAGCAGATCAGCACGACTCGAGCTAGTTCCCACTCCCCCGACCACCATCAGCCCCAAATGCGTGTCTCCATCACGGACACCCAGCGGTGCAGCCGCCGGCAAAGGCACAGTTAATTGCCCGTCTTTGTTGTGTCAACAGCGGCGTGCGTTGTGTTGCCGTGGCGGCGCTGCAGTGGGAGCCGACGGACGAAAGCGAGCAAGGCCCCGAGTAAACACCGACCCCGCCGAATAAAAGCTCCCCGTCCAGCTGCCGCATGTTCCCGCAATCCAAGCCGAGGGTCTCGGGAGCCTCCGACCGCCTCGGTGTTCGTCGTCGCCCGCCCCTTGCGCCACATCCCCCGCAGTCATCCGCGGAGTAGCCGGTGTTTCCTGAACATTTCCATCCAATTACCCTCGCTCGGAGCCCCGTTCCCCGTGCCCACTTTCCTCCCTCCCTCAACACCCCCTCCGCCACCATCGCACCGCTGCCGTCCAGCGCCTACCTCCTCGTCTTGCGGACCCCCGGGGATCCCCGCCGTGCAGGGGGGCTCCAGCGCGGCGCCCAGCTCTTCGAGGCCCCGCTCCCCGCCCGGCTGCCTCTCCGAGGTGTCTCCGTTAAATACGGGCGGTGGGGACTCGGCGCTGCTCAACGCCGCCATTTTAAAGTGTGAGAAAGTGAGGGGAAAATAAGAGAGAAAAGCGCAGTGGCGCCGCTGAGGACATAGGGGGCGACAGAGGCCGCACTTGGACAGACGGCAACCCATCACGTGCACACGCACACGCAATGCAACACGCACAGGCGTAACTCTCTCTCTCTCTCTCTCTCTCTCTCGCTCTCTCTCTCTCTCTCACACACACACAAACAAATATACACGAATACAAAAATACAAGAGTATGTACAACACAAATAAAACTCACAACTTACAGACACTCACGCACAAAACATTCCACATACAGGCACACGCATAACACACAACTCACACATGCACAAACAAAACTCTTGTGCAACACGCATTTATAAGCCCAACACACATACAGCAAACATAGATTCATAACACACTCACAGAACAGATAGAGAACACACACAGACACAATGCATACACAACACGGAGACAAATCGCACAACTCACACAAAACACTCATACACGTACATACCACAAAACAGAGCGACAAAAAAAAGACAAATTTGGGCAAAAATAACCTACAACATAAACAAAGAAAATAAAAAGAGAGAACAGACAAAAAAAAATGCAAACCACACACACGACACGCATATGATACACTTGCAACGCGCACATCATACATAGAACACACAAAGATAACACGTGCACTAATATGCACACACACACACAAAACAAACACATACACAAAAGACAACTCACAACATGCACACAAAACTCAAGGACAACACGTATAGACGAGAAATAAACACATGCAACACACATTCACAAACAAAACACGCAGACACAACACGCACACAAAAATCTCAGATCGCAAATAAGGACAAGTGCAATAGAAAATGGATGGCAGTCTTTTATTTTGTTCCCCTCAAAACTTTCAACTTCGAGCAACATTTCAACTGCCGTCAACAGAAATCTTCACATATCCTGAAACCTAAAGATGCCATAAAATGAGTATAAGACACACACTAATATTTCATACAAACATAATCGTTCCTTTCTTTTCCACTGGGTATGAAGCCCACGAATATTGCGAAGACCGTATTGGAAGGGCGATGAATTGTTGAAGGCTCTCAACAGTCCCGATTTCGAAGTTGCGCAGCGGCAATGTCGTGGCTCACTTCTTCTTGCCCGCTCTCTTCCCTTCTCCTTTCTTTGGTACGCCTTTCCCTCTCAGCTTCCGCAGGCGACGCATCTCCTCCTTGAAATCCTCGTGCTCGTCCCTGCGAACAAAAATCAAAACCCATTTAAATCAACCGGCCGCCGCTCCGGCGAGAACAAACTCATCTTACGTGACCCTTAAAACATATGGCTTGCAGTTGATTTTGAGAAAATTAAAATTAAAAAATCATCTTAAGTGCACTTGTACTTCTAGTAACAACCCAGGCTAAACGTAGCTCCTCCCTGACATTCAGAGATTGACTCTCACTCAAAATGTATCAGTTCAACATACTTCCTTGAGACCAATCCCTACATAGGCAGGGCTTTGGCACCATCTAGTGGCAACATACAAATTCACAAAAACAGCAACTAGATCTAAAATATCCAAATTACCTGAAAAGTCCCATGAACCTGAGCTTCTGCGTCATGGCGTAGTAGATCTTGTGCTGCGGGTACCAGTCGTATACCTCCTTCCTCTTGGCCATGGGTGGCTCCTGAAAAAGCCGGACCACCTTCATCGACTTGGAGTCTGTCGTACGTACGACATCCCCGAATATTTGAGCACTCAGCCGGGCCATGCGCAGTGCATAGTTGGACAAGCCGGCCATAATTGCTGCGTAAGGAGAAGGAAAGGAGAAAGTTAGAAATGATATGTTGGAAGGGCTTTAGAGAGGACAATTGCTAATTACAATACCCACTGGAACATGCAAAATAATGAGATTACAAATGTTTTTAACGCTATTCATCCAAATACTACACAATATATTTGTCGATGATATTTGCACCATCTTGACCTAGAATGAAAACATTGGCGAGGTGGGCTTGAAAACTCCATAATACGTGCAACATCGTTGTTCTTACCTAAATCGCAAGGCTGTAATAAAACCTACAGGGCAGGTTAGACTCGTAACCGCAAATAAAGCATGATAAACAATTTGTAAATATCACATTAAACAGTGAGCGATTAAAAGATGTGTTGGGCTTGTGCCTAACCTTCACTGAAATAGCGACACTTCCGTGTTCCGTCTGGTTCTGAGCAGTGATTGGATAGTTGCTTTGACTTCCGGGTAAATGATAAACCTGTCTTTTCGCATTTCGTGCCTCCTCTAATTAATGTTAATGTTTCTGTTGTTTCTAATAACACGGAATGAAAAATAGCTTATAATTAATAGAACATATGTTAAAATATTAAATAACATTTTCTTCCAGTTTGGCCAAAAAGAAGTCCGTCACTGTTAAGATGTACGACAGTCTAATTTCTCGGAACAATGTTTCCGATTTGTGATTAGCTTTCCACTACGTATGTAATATGGACAAGGCAACCAACAATAACTGCATTTGTTATAAGGGCATACAAATGTGTTTCCTTGTCTGAAAGAGTCACTGTTTTATTTTATTTTCTTGTGCGTGTGTGGCTTTTGAGTCAGCTGAAAATCGAAATGTATTTCACTTTTTGTCCACACGAGGGCGCCAGCCAAATAACAATAAACAGCGAACACATATACGTAGCGTTTTCCTGGCTGTTAGCCCAAATAGACGAAAATAAACCATTAAATCATTTTTAAGATGAAAAATAAAAAGCTTATAAAAGCACTAGACCCTTTTTTGTATTTCTTTTTTACATTTTCTGTAAACAAATGCTCTAAATGACAATATTTACATTGGGAATTAGGGCCTGTAAATTGCCAAATCAGACGATTTGATAACCTTGAAGTGTCTTAACTTTTCCCAGAGCTGATACCAAACATAAGGAACAGAGAGGTCAAAATAAAAATGATCTATCAATTTATTCTTTTAAGAGAAATCAAAAGAGAAAATAATGTGATCACGAAGCCACTGAGCTGACATTTCGGTGACTTTATTGCAGACAGTTGAAATACTGTATGTCTTAATCCCAAAACGAGTGGTGTAACATGAAAAACGACACTTATTCCTCTTTTGTCTGAAACATTTATTAAGAATGAATCAACCATTTATGAATGTTTGAGAGGCTATTAGTGAATTCTGGAAATATCTAAAACTCCCAATTGGATACAGACAGTTATTATAAGGATATTCTTGCGTGCATGGAAAATGAACAGTGTGTAAAGACGAATCAAGTATTTAGTTGTGTTTGGGGGCAGGTGTTATTTTTAGATGGTTCCGTCCGTTAGGCAACATGCTCGTGCAGACAGATGGGTGTTGATTGGTCGGCCGGACGGACGCAGCGGCCCGCTCTGGAGTATCTGCCGTCATCAGACGTGCTTCGGGTGGGTGGGGGGCTGGGGGGGGGAGGGGGGCGCTTTGCTGACTCAACGGGCTGATCCTTCCACATTCTCCCCACCTCCCCGCCCGGCGCCACTTGGCCACATCAGGTCTGAGCATTTGCATTCTTCTGCACCCTTTGTCCTTAATGTGTGTTAACGCCGTTTGCTAATTGTGTGCATGTTATGTTGCCGTAACAGATGCTGAGAGGAAATAAGCGTCCGCTTCGTGCATCAGGAGCAGAAGAAGGACGCAAGAGGAGGGTTGGAGGAAACGCCGGATTTAAGGGATTTTTTCTTCTTCTTTTTTTTTTTTTTTTTTTTTTTTTTTTTTTTTGCAGCACCCCCTCCGTAAGAAAAATCGTGGATTCCAATCTCCAGAGGTGATGTGAGGAGGACCCAAGCGAGACGAGGGTGGGATCCGCAGAGGAGCTGTCCGTCCGTCGTGGTGCTGATGCGGCTGTGAGGCGAGCATGGCTGCCGGGAAGTTGCTGCTCTACACCGGGCTCGCTCTGTCTCTCTGCGCCCTGGGCATGCTGGCCGTGGCGATGTGCTCCGACCACTGGTACGAGACCGACGCCAGGCGCTACAAAGAGCGGTGCCAGAGCTTCTCCAGCCGCCGCAAGGACCCGGGCTTCATCTACATCCCCAACAACAGCCTGCCGCTGCGGGCCGGCAGGAGCGCCGCGACCCGCTGGGAGGAGAAGATGCTCCTGGCCCGCAACCGGCGGCAGCTGTACGCCATGAGCGCCGCGGACGAGTGCAACAGGCAGTACAACTCCACCAACATGGGGCTGTGGAGGAAATGCCACCGGCTGGGGTTCGACCAGGGAATCGAAGATCTCATTCGGAAAGGTAGGACTCAAATGAAGAGCTTCAAAGTTGCAAAAATGCTGGATGGCCCTGCAGGGACGCGGTGACATTCCTCCAGGGGCGGATCCATTAGCCTGCTCGTGTGCCTGATTGTTTACTTCAATGTTTACCAACCTTTATTGAGCTGCGCAGTGGCGGTCCTAGCTTGCACGCCCCCCCCCCCTCCCTCGACCACAACCAACACCCCCCCGCCCCCCCCCGCCCCCCCGCACACACCAATGCAAAACACAGAAGTGGATTTTGAAAATATATTGAACTATAACAATGAAGAGAGCAACAGCAAAGTAGAATAACAAAGAGTTGTTTTTTTTTAGATACAAGCCGTCGCTTAGCCGATTTTTTTGTTTTGACTTGCGAGCAAAATTTTGAAATCTGAGCACTGTATGGTGGCACTGAACTCAACGCAACGAACTTTACAACGGATAGTTGACAATTCTTTGAAAACAAGTCTTCCACTGTTCGTTGCCACACCCAGTCAATGTTGAATTTCAAAGTCAAACATTCACCAGAGACAATTTTGCATTGCGTATTTCGAACAACCAGAGCTTTGCCCTAGGAAAGTTCATTTAGCTAAATGCTAACAAACGATACAAAACGCCGTTTTATAACCCTTGAAGTAACGGCTATTTTAACACAAATGGTGGAGCAACACATGTAGACAGATACTATAACAATACTCACGGGCATATACTCTTGATGCTCTGTGAAGAACGACTACTGAGGAGCTGCGAGCGGCTCCACATCGCTGACACCGGGCAGAATCCTTGCATCTATAAAACCATCACTCATTAGGAAAGCAATACTAATAAGAGACATTACAGGGAACTATGCTAATACATGTTGCATGAGAGGGTATTGATGATTTTTGCATTGGAAATCCAACTATAAACTACAACTATAACGATAACTATAAAATCGACTCGTCATAAAGAATAAAACTATGTTTACACATACCTGCATCCTTTGCTCGTTTCTTCTCCTCTTCTTTCTTTTTCTTTCAAAATTGTGCAACTGATGGTTTTGGCCTTTCCAAATACAGATGCCGATGATCACGATACCAATACAAAATACTATTTTTCTTTTTTTTCTTTTAATTTTTTTTACCACCCCCCAGTGCAGCCTCACGTTTCACATACCAGACACACAGAAAACTGTCACAAAAAGTGGAAACGCCAATTTAATATGTACCTTCTGCCATCTAGGAGTAGTATTTAATTATTCTGCTTGTCACTGTACATCGCTGGCATACAGTAGATAGTTGCTGGTTTATTCGACCGAAGGGCAGACTTATTGTCTTGCTTTTACAAAGCATGTTTGTTGGGGTGCTATTTCCGCCCCCCCCCGCCCCCCAGCTGTTGTGCACAGCTCAAGTTGTAGTTTAAATGGTGCTCGCCCGACCTTTCATCTGCAAATAATGACATAATCACGTCAGGGTCCCTGCCAGCTCGACCACTCAACATCCCTAAACAAAGGCATGGAAATGGCAGCGTTTTTCTTAATGGGCGCCGAATTGCCGTTTTCTGGCGCAGACGAGTCCACCACGAGGACGTACATGACTTGAATATTACTCAGCAGGGCACAGACCTCCCTCGAGGACACATTATGATTTCTTTTCACAATTTGAAACAGTTTACAGGCGTCTGTGGCATACTTTTGTCAAAATACTCCAAATTAAGACATTGGCAAAGGTCTGTGCTATACGGAGTGCCATTCTACTGTAGTCTGTGTGAGCAGGTATGCTTGTGAATCATGATGAGAGGCTTTGATTATCAATTTATGAATCCTGTTGGTGAAGAAGACGGAATGTTTTTTTTTTTTTTTTTTTTTTTTTTTTTAAATAGGCGAGCCAAAACAAATGTCGAACTCTCCCTGCGGTTGCTAATGCTACAGAGGCAGCCTGTGTGTTGTGACGAGGACAGGAAGCAGCGCTGTGGTTTTCCTGATAGATGTCGCCGGAATAAATCCGAGCGTGAAAAGAGCGGGGAGAGTCTGAATTGCGCTGCAGCTGTGCCTTTATGCGAGCACGCCTCGCTGGCCTCCGCGGCCCGCCATCTGCAGTAATGGGCAGTTAGAGTGCATGCGCAGAAATCACATGAATGCCTCCGTACACCGGTATGAACCACGCGGCAACATCA
Organism: Phycodurus eques; assembly: GCF_024500275.1. NCBI lineage: Eukaryota > Metazoa > Chordata > Actinopteri > Syngnathiformes > Syngnathidae > Phycodurus > Phycodurus eques. The sequence goes on along the minus strand of NC_084546.1, from coordinate 5,546,781 downwards.
GCTTAGAAAAAAAAAGGTGTGATGATGTGTGTGGCAATAACTTGACTATGAAGGGTCAACAGGCCTGAACAGCATTTATCTCAGGGATATACAGGATAAGTGTCGGACGAAGGGCCGCAGCTTTCAAATACTTGTTTTGGAATCGATTATTCTACCATTGAATAATTGAATACAAAACATTTTCGCATTATTAAACAACAAAAAGTGTATGTGAGGTGCTGGTATTATTGTTGTCTATCTTCACCTTCCACCCTATAATATCAGTGACTTATCGTGTACGCCTTTAAAAGGCGGGGCCTGGTAGTTGATTAATCGTTTCAACCTTTTTCAGACGTCTCGGAAACAATGAAAGTGTTACTCGTGGTCGGTGTGCTCCTTCTCGTGGTACGCAATTCGGACCCAAACAGTATGTAAGGGTCAAAGAAAGCCAAAGAAAAAGCAAACACAGCTTGAAGCTAACCTACATACGCGCTACCACTTCGAGTCAATTTCAATCTCGAGTCGCACGCTTTTCCACACACTAATGAGTCACGCCCTATTTAGTTCATCTCGACAAGTTTTATCCAACTAAACGTTTCATCTGTTATCTGTCAGGTATGAATCATAACCCAACTGTTCTTATCACATCTCTGCGCGCCAATCAATTCCGATTTGACTCATTTTTTAACCAAGTTGCTAAATTGCGTGCCCGTCCATTTTTCTCGACGCCTCATCTGTTGCTCTGCGGGCCGGATCGACAACATCCATTTGTCTCGGCCCGTCTGCGGCGTCTTCGCGCAAACCTTCCGGGTGCGTCGTTATGTAGATTTATGGACGCGGCGGAGAGAGGCGGTCGGTAATGGGTCAACATAAAACACTAAAACCTTGCGTTTTTCCAGAGTTTTCGCAAGTCACATTAAGAGCGTAATGGCGTGTGCTGGAATGGAGGTGTCGGGGTTAGCCAACGTTGTTTTCAAAGCGGATGACCGCGTGTTTTTCCCGGCAACGACCCCACATGGGCTGATCTGAAACGATGACGAATTGAGGCCATTAAGGCGAGCGCTACCTTTAAGACTGAGTGACAACGTGCTTGCTGCACACACAAACTGTTGCTTGTCTCAATTCAATCCCACAAACGCTTCACCTGGAAACCGGCCACTTAAAAATAGAAACCAAGACGTGCGCGCTCAGGTTTCTGTTCAATATCCAGGGAATTACTGAGCCCTTTAAAATGAAACAATATATTTGTGAGCCGAGTTTAAATAAACGTGTGAGCCACTAGCCAGACAAGAGTCAGATACAAATGGGATAGAAGAAGGAATGATTAAGGCCCTCTTGGAATTGCGTTGTTTCATTCTGGTTATTCTTGTTCTTTTACTGCTACAACTTGGGCAGCGCCGTGGAATATGGTTTTGTAGCGCCAGACCCACATGGATTTTTTGGAGGCCGATGTTGTTTCCGATATTTGGCAGAATAAAATTCCGATAACAGATTAATCAAATGATTAATTTAAAAAATATGATGAATAAAATAATGTCTTTTTTGATATCTTAACAGTAAAGATATGAATTACAGGCAGAAGTTTTTATTGTTTTACAATACTTTGTCAGAGAGAAAAATCTTCATTTTTTTTCCTTTTATGTTTGTTTGAACTATCATTGTCTTTGTATTAGGGAACTTGTAATGTGTTTATGTGTACAAAAAAAAAAAAAAATCAGCCAATTTTTGCAGATTTGTAAAGGGCTAATATCAGCAAGTTAAATCGGAGTGTTAGTGTTAGTAGTACATGTAGTTGTCCTACTTCAGAAGTCTTCAATCACACCAAAGAAAGGTCATTAGATTTGTTTCTCGTTGCTTTTTAAAAAGAAAAATACTTGCTAGAGTGGTCGGAAAAGCCCTGGTGCCGCCTCGGTTGTCATGGTAATGAAAAGCGCCGACCCTAAAAGGGAATACTTTGAATCAGAGTGTGACAAGTAAACATTGCGTTGGCTTTAATTCTTCATGGTTTGTGTATTTTGACTTAAAAAGGTCAAATTTATGTTTGATTAAGAAATGTGGGAACTGTTTTGAATTGTGGAAACAATGGCTAAGTATGTATAAAAAAAATCGATATCATATGAAGGTTTGATAAGAAGAGTAAATGTGTAAGGCTTTTTGGAGCATCGACTGTCACTCATTGGGGGAAAAAAATGGGCCTCTCAGGTCTTTGATTAGGTATTCATGCAGAAAGAGCAACAGATATGATGACTCTAATTCACTCCCTATGGATCTTGTGTCATGAATACAATTCAAACATGAATTGAAATAATTGAGGCATGGTTTGGTTGCAATATGTAGCAGGACGCAGATGCCGGTCGCACGGCTTGCGATTGACGTCACACGGGTTTGAGGATATTTACACGGGAGATGGTTTCTTATCACCGGGAGTTCTCTCGTCTTCCTGGAAGTGGTTAAATAATTCAGGTACATGCGGTAACGCCCCCTGTGCTCATTAGCGGCCCCGCTGTGCGCCAGCGACACGCCGGGCCAGTCTGCCTGCTGGCTGCTTCCCCGGTACGTGCTCTTAGATGAATGAAACACAAACAGTGTTTGCAAGAGCACATCATTTCGGTGTGTGTGTGTGTGTGTGTGTGTGTGTGTGTATATATATATATATATATATATATATATATATATATATATGTATATATATATATAGCTCAAACAACACTCCAAAAATGCCCGCTTGACCTTTCGCTACAATTGTATGCCACCGCACCCTCAGCTTATGGCACTTTGGTGCCAAGGAACTATGTTGAAGTGAGTTGAGGAGCTTCACTTTGGCAAAGTTGCGCTTTGCCACCATCTTGTGGCATCTTGCTGCCGGGAAACTATGCTGAAGTGAGTTGAGGAGCTTTGCTTTGACAAACGTTGTGCTTTGCTGCCATCTTGCGGCATACTGTTGCCAAGGAAGAACGTTGACTTCAGTTGAAGAGTTTCATTTCGACAACCCGTGCTTGGGCACCACCTGCTAGCATTTTAGTGTTGAAGTGAGTTGAAGAGTTCCCCCCCCTATCTACAATCGAGTAAATAAATGCCCCTATATGCAGAAAGGAGGTAGAAGCGCGATCCTGTAGGCCAAACGGTCCACATCAACATCTGTTGACTTTATACATGGTGCCAGTCTGTGGACAGCCGGTCGCAAGCACGCTTATTTCCATTCGTCGCACACCGTAGACCCACAGAAAGAACGATTTGTCCGTTATTAATAATGAATGATGCGCTCCCTCTTGACAAAACAAAGTGCTTTTAGATGAGACGCAGATTGATGCTGATGATTCTTTGCGGTTTTTCCTTTTGAGGACGGATGAAAAGTAAAGCCAAAAGATTGTTTTTAATGAAATATATTTTAACCTCTTTGTCCTGTTTATTTTCCACGCACGCATTGTATGAATAGTGAAAATCTGCGCATAAATTAACACCCCTTTAAAAAGGTTTTGTAATTGCCAATAGATGCCACAAGATGGTGGTGAAGCGCAACTTGTGTCGAAAACAATCAACCGACATGAACATATTTCGACACCAAGATGCCACGTGATGGCGCCAAATCAATCCTGTTATTGTTTGGGTTGTAATTTCTGTAACATCAATGCTAATTTCCGATAGCCCGTCGAATGTGTTTTACATTCTGCTAGCATTAAGCTAGTAACCGTCATTACTACAGTGAACCTTTGCATATTTGCGGCTCAACATTCACAAATTTGTCTATTCGCAGAATTTTGGGGGTATTCTATCCTTTGTTATATGCTGACTAACCTACAGTATTTGCTGTTTTTTCGCTCAGGCCAAAGCAAAGACAGTACTGCGTTGGCGCCATCTGGCGCCATCTTGGTGCCAGGGAAACAATTTGAAGTGAATTGTGGCGCTTCAATTAGAAGGATGCTGATTGAACATTTTGCCAAACAATACCAGTCACAAACCAACTTGAATGGTATATTTTTCATTTTTGGGCCTTACTTGAACCAAACCAAGGGGGGCGGGGTGGGGTGGGGGGCAAGCACAGTGTTTTGGGCAGCACTGGCCCCCCTGCCACCCCCACAGAACTGCCCCTGCCTGTATACTGTCAAAACAAACAAACAAAAGATAAATGCTTAAAAATCTGCAACATAGTGGGTGCGCCAAATATAAGCCACGGTATAGCGGGGGCTCTCTGTAGAGTTATTTTCTAAACAGTTATTTATGTTTCTACAATATGTATTCCCATACCTGACAGCATATTAAGTGCACTGACAGGTGGCTGAGTGGTTCCTACACTGATGTTTCTTCTATAAATTTCCTCCAGTGTTGTGATGTCACTCTGGCTCACTCTAATTGGAAGCATGACGTCTCCATGGCGACTAAAGTGTCCTCGACTCATGATTGGCTCCAAGGCCCTCTTTTTTAAATTTTTTTTTTTTTTATTAAGACTCTCATCCAACCATTAACCATGGCTTAATATGTGACTCAAGTAGCAACCTACTACTCACAGCGGTTTCCCAAGGGTGCTCCCGGCCTCTCACTGATTTGATTGACCTGCGACCTGTCCGGCGAGTGTCCAGCCTCTCGTTCAATGTCAGCTGGGATTGGCGTCCGCTCCATGTGACCCTGTGCAGTAAATGATGTAGGTAATGAATGAATGGACGGGCTCATCATACGTGTGGACAAGGTCAGGTGGGACTCACGGACAGAGTAACCCAACTTGTGACCTTAACTCTTAATAAGTACATATTCCAGCAATGATGGTTACATTAGTTGCTTTTTGTCTTGAGATATACGAGCAAGTATTTGAGATACGACTGCACTTCAGACCAAATCGCTATCTGGCGGCAGCAAACGTCACAAGATCCGGCCACCATCTATTCATATTGATTTCCTTATACTGGATGTATAATATCAGTTGGTGGCGCTCATGCTCCATTAAACTGGTTGGCTAACTGCCGATAAACACTCCAGTCGATAAACACCACAGAAGAAGAAGAAAAATACATTCGGTCCAGTCGTGTTTTGCGCTCCCATTTTACATGTTTGCAGGTTATGCAGAGTATGTTTTTTGAAATGTTTTTTTTTTTTTTTTTTTAAATCCAGTATAACACTGTTAAGTGCAAATTTTGCACACAAAAAACAGACTGATCTGAGACATGAATATTTTGACTCAGATCACATATTTATCCTTTTTGTAATTATACTTTTTTTTATTATCTGGAAGAACTCCTGTAGGTGGTTCTACTGCCACAGTGAGGTGTTCAGGGCCCATTTGGAACACCCACGTATGTTATTAAATCCAGCTCCAGCACATTAGTGTAAATGAGTGTATATTAGTGTACTTGAGGGACATACATGCACTCTGTGTGTGTTCAGACCTTATTGTAGTTGAGGTCATCAGAAAAATGCTGCTTGCATGCAACAATTATACTCGTGGGTTAGGTTAGGGAGTACTGGCGATGATATCGTATGGGAGTATTGCTGGTGAATCTCTCCCTGATACAAGTGCACATAATATGGCCAGTCAGGTCGAAAACACACTGCAAGAGGGTTTCCTGCCGGATGAAAAACATGTTTGATTTGACATCAGTGGACATTTCTATTCTCTCGCAGGCATCTCTCGCTCTCTTTTGCTCGCTGCACGTCTTCCTCCGGCCCCATTTAATCAAAGGCTTATCAAGTCAAGAGAGCTCCGTGGGCCTCCTAGAAGAGCCCGCATCAATCAGATCCTTATTCTCCCTGTCCAAAGACTCTGAGAGGAAGGAGAGCAGATGAAGGGCTCGCTCTGTGGCTACAGCTGCCTCCCTGTCACAAGAAGCCTTTTTAATGACTCGGGACTGCGGGACAATGCAGTAGTTCTGTCCGGTGGGGGGAAAATAAAAAGCTTCTTTGGTGTGCGAAGCGGACCGCCGAGATGCCAGTGAACTTTCTCTAGCACGCATTTGCATCAAGGCGGTTTAAACCGGGGGTGCTAATTGTGAGCAGAACGACAAACACCCAGCTCGTGCCCCCGTTTCAGTCACCATGGTAACCTTCTTCGTTATATCCCTTATATTTAATCTTATTCTTGTTCGTGAGACCCATCAATGATCTTGTAATGGGTGTCCATTTTAAAGCTACAATATTTAGTAACGCAAGCTTTAAATAGCAGTTTCGGATTAGAAAAGCACTCAGTGGGGGTGCTGAGTTTCTGTTTGTTTGCCTGAGTGCCGGCTTCTGTGTGTGTTCTGACAGGAAGCGCAATTAATAGCCCTTATTATGAAGCCACACAAAGGCAAAATACTCAACATACCTGTAAGTCAACTCAATGAGGCAGCATCGTAAGTACTGTGTGGCAAGCTTTCAACCGAAACACTGCTCTGTATTACATATGAAATTGAACAATAGAATAAACAGCTACTTTGACATGAGAACAACAATAGCGCACCTAAAAAACAGTATTATGAGAATTCTGGGACAAGTTTACAGAGGAAACACTAGAACAGTAGAAAATACTGCTCTGTTGGGATGAAAATAACAATAATGCACCCAACCAAAATACTGCTCTGTATTACATATAAAGTCAGTAATTACGTATTAGAATAGAAAGAAAAACCTGCTATTTTGGTCTGAGAACAATAGTTCACCTAAAAACAGCAGTATTTGTGGAAAGTGGCAATGTGTACAATCAGTAGCATGCATTTTTATAAGAATGAGGCAGTGCAGTCGACCTTTATTTCGAACCGGCATCTTAATGTTAGTGTTGGAAAATAAGGTAGAAACATTTGAGATTCATTGGCCTCATTCAAGAAGAAGCGTGGCCCGAAATAAACTCGCAACAAGGGCTCCATCTCATTGCGTTTAACAGCTCATCTCCTCTCATAACCATCAAGCCCTCCGTTTCTGGCGTACCTCTCTCATCGCCGTTTACCTTCTAATCTGCACCGAGCTCATAATTACAGCACGCCAAATGACGGGAGACGAAGGTACGGAATGATGGGCGTGTAGGTGGACGATGTAATTTAACTGGCACTACTACAAAGGAAGGCTGCAGATGGCTGAGGTGTCAGAGTTGTTTCAATCCCGTCAAAAGCAGTTAGATGGAATGAGGTGCACAATTGAATTGCCGTTGAGCTCTAATGCTATCATTTGATTGTAGCCTCATCTATTTATTTTATATTTTCAAAAATATGAGCGGGACCACAGTCGTTTATTCGAAATATGCATGCAGACACAGGTAATGAGTATAATAATTGAGGTGGACCATCCAAGGCCTGCATCAACAGTGACTGAAAAACTGTCCAAGTGACTGTACTATCAGACCGTGCTGTAAAGTGGGATTTAAACTGAAACACAAGCCACAACGGAGCAGACGAATGCATGCCGACTGAGGTAAAGAGCATATTGATTAGGGCCCGACCGATTCATCGGCTGGCCGATATAAGCCCTTTTAAAGGTAGCAAAAATTGGCCAATCTTTTTCTGCAGATTTTTTTTCAACACATTACAAGACGAATATAATGACATTCAAACAAACACAAATACCGAAACGTTATGATCAGTTTCACCACTTGTGTGCGTGTGTGTGTACACACACATATATATAGAATAAATCAGCTGATTAATTGGTTATCAGAATTTTATTACCCCCCAACAAAATCCATATCAGTCAGGAGTAATAATGATCGACTTTTAGCCCGCCCACTGAATGGTGAGTGACAGCCAGCCAATGACGGTACTCGAAGACCATGCAGGAAAGTGGGACTGAAACGGAAATGTAAGCCTCAATTTAATGGACTAAAGCATGCCGACTGAATATAATGAGTGACATGTAGAGCACCCAACAACTACATTCGCCATTTAAATGGCATGCTATTCTTCCCCAAATTATTGGCTGAGGCCTGTTAGCATCATGTATCGAGCTTGTGAAACCAGCCTCTCTCTCTCACACATACCCACACACACACAGACATACACAAACACACTCTCACAAACATGCCGATAGCGCCGCGCTAGCTCCGAACACGTTGTCTTGTCGCGCTTATCTTCTCTTCCCTCACTCAATTATTTGATTCCAAAATTGCTTTTTCTCTTTTGTTGCCTCTTTTTTTTTTTTCCCACGGCAGACGTCTTTGTTTAGCCACGCAATTATACACCAACGGACTCAGATGTGGTATATCTCTTAAAGCTGCCGCAATCTTCCTTCCGTTCCTTCGAGCAGGCGGTTTCAGAACAACTTATGAAAGTGTTGAGAGATGGTTTATTAAAGAGAACGCTGGAACTTTACTTGCGAGGGACAAATGCGAACTAGCCAACAAAACATTCGATGTGTGCATGGAAAACGAACAGTATGTAAGAGTTAACTAAAAACTGAAATATTGATGTCAATCCGCCACTAAAATTTACTTTAACAGCGCTCTTACATCCCACTGAGAACAGATGAGCAGTAGGGGTACTATCTGTAGTAATACACATTAGGTTTGACAGTTTTATGACAATCTGTTCATGTGAGAACATTGGGTCAGTGAGGTTAAAAGGTAAACTTAATGGAATAACACATAGTCCTATACCTGCGGGGAATAAATGGGTGTCTGCCGTTCATAAACAGAAGCAGGAGCAAGCCGACCTCTGCCAAGGCTGAAACATTGGTCCAATTGAAAGTGAATAAAAAACATTTTTAAAATATAGGATCTTAAGTACATCTAGAGCAGGGGTGGGCAAAGTATTGTGCTCAAGGGCCACATTTCATTTTTAAAATGGACCAGTCATTCATACAGAAGGTTAGAAAAAGGTACATGTGGATGTAAAATAAATAATAATAACAATAATAATACAATATGATACGGTCCCTTTTTATTTTAAAATGAATAATCTATTTAAAAATAGTCAAGTATTTAATACCTTTTCATTTTACTAATATTTTTGTATTATATGTATCATGGTCTATTTTAAATATGATAATTTATTAAATTTATGTATGAAAAATTTCACATTTCATTATATATTTGTTTGGTTTTAAAATTTAGGAATAATTGAATACAATCAATTTGTCAATTATTTGAAAACATTTTAATAGTATTTATTTACAGGCTTCGGATCAGCTCAACGTCCATATGATATTCATACATTTCCTTTTTAAGCTTGAGATAATGCAATTTCAAGGAGCGGTGATCTTGAAATTTTATAGAAAATATGGCCATTAGCTCGGCTCATTGGCTCACTGTTGGCTCATGAGTCTAAATCAGCTCATCCCCATGTACTATTTTTGTCTATATGGTGACTATACGCAACTGGAGGAAAATATTGCTATAAATGTGCTATAATGCTTAATCCTTGGGGTCATTAGACAATAGTAAGAGAAATAAGTATGATAATTATACTGTATCTCCAATTCTAAAGTTGAACACCTTTCATTTACATCTACTGCTGCCTTTGCATCCTCCCACCATCAGGGCTCCTTCTGCAGCCTCTTTACTGTCACGATTTATGTCACAATTTATTGAGGAAGCTCTACCATAAAGGATTCCGGGGAGATTTGACTGTCTTGGCTGGCCGGAGAGCCACACCTTTTACAATCTTTTGATGGCTGCAGATGCCTGTCCCCGGGAGGGGCAATGTGTGTAGTGTGAGATAAAAGGGGGTGCACCTTTTTACTACTCAGACTCAGAGAGAAGAATTATGATTTTTTTCTCACTATTACTGGGGCAATCTCAGGAATGAGAGCAGTTTTTAATTAAAATGAAAAGGGACCATGTTGTTCTATTCTATTTGTATGACTGCCCAACCATTGCATGAACAGTAACTAAAAAGTTGCCCAGGACAACATGTAACTGAAATGCAAGTCATGATTGAACAGAAGAATGCACGTGTTGCTCGACATCCCAATAAGTACGGTGGCCGTAAAGGGTCAAAAAGGTTGCCGTTTTGACAAAGTTGGCAAGTTGGTCAGGAAAGCTAACATGAGTTAATTGACGACAGCGAATGTCCTGCTGTAGTTCTTCATCCCCAAATCTTAGAAAACGATTCACTTGCGCTGATGTGGGTTCCTGACATTTTGTTTGAAGTGCTGCTATGCTAGTTGAAGGGATTTGGAGGTGTTTAAGGAATTATGTTCACAGTTGGAGCTGTCTGCTGGTGTAAATTGACGCGAACATTGATGACTAGACAAGAACATCGACTTGAGGACTTTTTTTCTTCAGTTCAGTTGCGCTGCAAAAATTGGCCTGCAAATGACCTAACTTTCCCTCACTTTCTGAATATAGCACAACTGTATTGGCTTGTCATTCAAATGAATCAACACAATCTCCTATTCAACATCGCTCAGTGCATCCGCCGTGTGTATTTACTTTGCGGGTCCCTGACAGGCCGTCAGTCGCAACCTCGTGTCGTCGACATTTGAATGACGGACTCACGGGAGCGTCCTTGACGTCCTCACCGTGTCATTCTCGTAACCACGATAGAGGCCGCTGACGGATGAGTTGGCGCAGGGCGGTGAACGGCCAGTGAACTCGCGCACGCGTCCCTATTGATCCCAAGCGCATATCTTCACAAACGAGGATCGATGAGGATGCCAGGACCTCTGACTCCCGCTACGGTTGGCCATTTACCACACAGTTAACGTCTCCTCCATGCTCCTTGCGAGTGTTTTCATTTTGTATTGGTGCGTTTCGCCGATTATCCCATTCATTAAACGACTGAAAGTGCACCAGCAACTATGGCTAAAAAAAGTTTTCACTTCACTCGAGCAGCTGCGTATCTAAAGCTCGCCCAAGAATCGACCAGGTGACAGCTCGATACTCGATAAACTCATAAATTGTTCCACTTGGTAACACTGCAGTTTTCTTTGCTGTGGGATTTTGACACCTTTATTCTTGAGTACAGTAATCTAACACTTATTACGCTCTGTTATTGGAAAAGAAAGCTAAACTGTTGCTGATTATCACTCTAAAAATTGAGAAATGATGTCCTTAGATGAACGAATAATGCCTTAATTGATGGAAGTTTCAGTCTGTACTACTAAGGGTAAAATGCAAATGTGTTGTACTCAAAATGTAAATACAACTAAATGTTGATGGAGAGAAAAAAATCCACCTGGTTTTAAGCATTCACTGCTAAGAACTTCACCAAATACCGTAGACTGTTTGCCACTACAGGGACTCGTACACTTTGAAAATCGCAGAGAAAGGCAAAGAAGTTTGGCAATTTATTTTCCGTCGTACAAGCTTTTAAAATTGCCCAAAATGTCTGCTTCAATTCAAAATGCCTGACTTCCTTCCTGTTTAGCCCAGCAAAACGGTGAATAATAACAGAGTGATTCCTAGAGGGCCATCACATCACCTGGTTTTCTAACCCTAATAAATACCATTGTTGAACTTTGTTAAACATATTCTAGGATCAATAAGTGTGAAATTACCCCTCAAATAAAGTACAAGCTACGCCGTAAAACAAGACGCTGTTGTATCTGGGTGCGCAAAATTATGCCCACATCTTAATGTGCACTCGGAGATTCCTTTTTCACAGGTCTACTGATGCGCACACAAAATGAAAAATGGCTGCACATCTCTGCAAATAACTTTGCTATAGGGCCCTGTGGATCATGTCAGGCCAGTTGTAGTATATTTCTATTATAACACTACTACAATATGAAAAGGTTGAATTAAGGTAACTGAGCTCTTCTTGTTTGATGAAGACATTTCACCTCTAATCCAAAAGGCTTCAACAGTTCTAAAAACCTCCTCCTCTGTTCTGAGAGGGCCTTTGTAGTTTGACATCGACGGCTTCCTTTACGCCTCTTTCAAACCAGCGGTCCTCCCTATTCAGAATGGGGACATCGTTGTCCTCAAAGGAATATCCCCTTCTTTTTGAGATTAAAATGAACTGCTGACTCTGGATCCAAAGAAACTGCCCTCCTACATTGTGCCATACGTTTGTGTCGAGGTCGCTTGGTCTGCAAAGGTTGAACTGGACTGTTCTTGTTTGTTGAAGACATTTCACCTTTTATCAAAAAGGGTTGTTCAGTTTAATTACTTTCATCGAGTGCCACCACTACTATGAGTTTTACATATTTACACACTGGAGAGAAGACTTCCTATCCCATGTGTTCTAGTTGGGATTTGTTGTGCGCCAAGTGGTGTCAGTGTCTCGGCATCAGGTCGGCTCGAGGATCTTGTTACAAACACCTCGATGCCCCGCGGCTCTCCGGGCGACTTCTTCCCTGCTGCTGTGACAACTGAGTAGGAGACAGATGGGAATGTGACCGCCCCTCCCTGCTTCGCTATATTTTGCGAACACTGATGTAATCAAATCAACATGTAACTGATCATCATTATTACACAAAACAAATAGCATGAAAGCTATAAAGGTAACTGGATATTGTCCTTCACATCATCCATTTAAAGCTTCAGCCGCGATTTAATTTTCCTCCAGCTTTTGAACATCGTCGATCTTCCGAGTTGGTTGCTCATTTAACAGGCTTGAGGATTTAATTTCTGAAACGCTTGCATCCCCTCATTAACTCGGCTAACCTGGACTGCCGGTCAGAATGCCATTTGGTCAGCTCCGTCCTGGCTTTCCGCTCCACTAATTGAATTCCGAAACAGGATCTGGACATTGACAAAAATAATGAAGGTGAATTATCGCACCCAGATCCAATTTAGTATATTTTGCAGTTCTACGTACAGCTCTGGGAAAAAAATAAGAGACAAAAAGGTCTCTTTTTCCAGAGCTGTATGCTTGAACATCACAATCCTTATTCTCAGATTCCATAAAGTTCAGTATATCCCGGCATCATGTCGCTGAATTTAACCACACTATAGATAGACTGCACACTCCACTGCCGATTTAATCCCCCCAGAAGGCTTAGCTCGACCGCAGTTAATTCTTGTGTGGCACAAAAATGGACCACTGGAGATGGAGTGGCCACTGGCCAGTTTCAGAGATGGCAAGAGAGATCCCAATTCGAACACTAATCACGATTTTTAGACCTTCATTTGCTGGAAAATCAAAGAGCTGGAGCACTGTTTCCAAGCTTGTTTCCTGATGCATGGCTGAGAACATTTCCTCTCTCATTCACTGACAGGGTGCTTGAAATGCTGTTGGGCTCGCCACACTTTGATTGTTATTGTTTTTGACCTCATGCAACACTGTATCCGATTTGTTTTTAAGCATTTTTTAATGCAATGTGTTTAGTCATTTGTTACACCCGATTTGCCCATCGTTTTGGTAATTAGAGAGTGGCCGACATTCACGATCATTCTGTACCTCGCTTCATCTTTTTGTCGGCGGCTCCCTGCACACCACGGGCGTGGATGGGAATTTCAAACAGGAGGAGTGGAGAAAAAGAGAGCGACTGCACAAAGGAGCAGCTGCAGCTCTGTGACGTCACACCCCAGAGTGCAGCCAGGTGGCTCCGTTTGGGCCTCGGTATGGCAAACGGGGATCGATAACTCAGTCTTGTCTGGCATCAGGCCTGGGGGCTGAGTTTGACGTTGTCTACTTCCTGTATTGTGTATTGACGCTGTCGGATGATGTTCGATTTTCGTCTATCATTGAGTTACAGACGTACAGTAATTATGATAGAGATACTTTCTGTCGAAGTAGTTTATATGTGGCTAAAGCAGGTACAACTATACCAATACTTGGTCGAATTTGAGCATTTTTCTACCCTTCCCAGGAAGTCAGCAAAAGCCTGATTATCGAATGTCTCCAAAAGATTATCTTAAGACTGATTTTTCCTCCCCGGTCAGCTCTGAAAACGGCCAGGCCTGACAATTGGAAATGTCAAATCAATATTTATGACCAAAAATCGGGAAGAGTTTGCAACCGCAATCTAGTTACCAGATAAGCTTACAGTTAGCCTGGCTTCTTGAATTTCTTTTTCGACTCTTTCCCTCTCTTCTTTTTTGTATTTTCTGGGAGTCTGGATGATGACTTTTGGCACCACGCTGCCTCCCACGGACCAGTTTCGGTACTATTGCAGACTTCTGGTTTGGGTGAGAAGACTTTGCGATTGTCGGTGTAGATGTCGTTATATGTGTGGTGTGCTGTGTTGGTCATCAAATACATTACACACTTTAAGGGCAGTAAGCGCCCCGCCTCCCAGGGGTGCAACCGTGCCGTGATTGGCCAGCGTTCCAGCCTCTCCGAGCCGCAATGTGAAAATGATTTAACATACCAAACCGTACCATTGTGACCTTAACTGCTCTTTCCAACCGAAATGTTTGAAAATAAGATCAGCATGATCCTTTTTTTTCCTTTTAGAAACAAAGAAGGTGATTAATGAAAATTGCTCGATCCGGGAAAGGTCTAAGACTATACATTATGCACGTACACACCCTTTGTCTCTCTCTCTCGCTCGCTTTGCACACCCCAGAGGAATTGTACAGATGGAGGCGCGGTAACTGGGTTATTGGCTGTGTTAATTAAATGCACCGAGTGTGTGTGCTTTGAGCCCAAACCTTGGGGAAAAAAAGTTCTGTGAACACGGGAGAAGTGTGAATGAGGGAAAAAAAAAAAAGTGGTAAAAATGTCTTTTGTTTCAATCTAAGTGACAAAGCTTAGTCACAGTTATGGTTGGCCTTGGTACATGCACAGTATCATAAACATTTGGAGGATGTGATATATGTGACTTTTTTTTCTATGACTGAAAATGTATCATTTATCCCCTTAAACTCGTACATTTGATTGTTCTCTATCTATTTGGTCACCAACATCCAACGTTATTGCTTTGTCTGTGGTGAGGAATTATATAACTTTTCAAATTATAACAGGTTTCAAAAACAAAAACAGGCAGGATGCTGGCAGTTCACCTTGAATTCATCCAAACCTGTTCCGCCCTCTGACTCTATTTTCATATATTCTGTGTGAAATGCATCATGATTGCCATGGCAACAGCTGCCAACCCTGCCAAAGCATAACACCAGCATTGTCACGCACAACTGCTGGTGCAGATGCTAACATACACAGTCATGATGACTTTAAAGCCATCTGAGGACATGTGCCAGGTTCACTTAGAAATGATCATTCAACTAACGTGGGATTACAGCAATCCACAGCAGTATCCGGAGGAGTTTCTCTTCAACTCCCAGCATAATGTGGCTAATTGAATGTAGTCCGTCTGTCTGTGTGGCCTTGGGGAACCAGAGACTGTCTGGAACTTTGCTTTGGCGTGCTGGGTTATTTGTCAAGAAATTAAATGAAAAGACATACCGCACTTGGTAAAAACATGCTGATCTAGACCAGATGCAGTGCATATAAAAAGGCTATTGACTATATGCCAGATGGATTTCTTCTGGTCCTTCTCCAAGCAAAATGACGGCATTCTTCACAGGATCGGTCAAGGCATTGCGAAAAGTTTTCTGAGTGACGTGAGTCGTATCATGAAAGCAAATTCATATCAAGGACAAAGGCTTCAAACTGTACGGGTGAAATTGACTGTATATTCATAACTATGAAATGCAGAAATTCATCTCTATATGGCATGGATCCGGTTTTCAAACAAGGAACAACAATAGATGTACGTTGCTCACTTGTCCTACCTTGTGAAGAACCGTATATATCTTTATTCGAGTACGCACAACGATGAATGTCGAACATTCGCTACAACGTCAGGTTCTCGACCTGCTGTCTCAGCGGGGCGAATTTCCTTTCGAATGGAGTTTGTCTATTAAAGGAGAAACATTATTCTTTTTTTTTTCTCACTTCGGGCTCCTCTTTGGTGTAATTCTTGATCCTATTTTTGTATTTTGACAAAAGCTAAGTCATAGACGTTATTGTGAAACCAGTGAACGGTTATAAACTGTTTTAAAAAAATGCACATCATGTCTCCTTTGAAATCATCTTCCATCCACATGAACTGTGTACACAAGTGAAAGGGGAAATCTGCAGACAAAAGAAGAATTAATGAAACAAGATACACAAGGGCCAAAAATAGTGCAGAGCACAGCCCGCAGTGACACGCGGGGGAACGCTGCCATCCCTATTCTCATATAATGCTCATTTTATACGTCCATCTGATTCCACAGTGCACTCAAAATGCAGAATCAGATGGGACGAGGGACCACGAGTGCAGCATATAAGCAAAAAGAGGCCGGATCCAATGAAAACAGCGATAACGACACAGATCGTGTCTTCTCGGGTAGACCATTCTCGCTGATGAATCGCCTCTTTCCCTTTTCTCTTTGCTTTCCTCTCAGAATGCTGATTTCCCCCCATGCCGAAGGGCACAATAATTGGACTTGGCCATTGTGGTCTGAAAATCAATTCCATCAATATGTGAAATAGCCCTCCCATTTTTGCTTAGGCAGAGAATATGCACCGTCCTGTCGTGATTGCCTGCTATCTTGCTGTGTGAACGCCAGCCGATACAAAGACGTCCACAACAACCTCAATTATAACCTTTCAAGTAAGTTAGAAAAGCACATAATAGACCACAATAATGATAATAACATAGTGGAACTGAAATGCAGTCAGTGCGTTCTGACACTTTGGAATTAATTTTTTTCCAATATTACCAACAGAAACAAAATCAAACTGTCACCATCCTAAAACTTGAATTAACTGCACTGGCAAGTTTTAATGTAAAGAGAAGTACACGTGTATTTAACCAAACCACATAATTCTGTTAACACATAAGAGGAAATCCCATAGACAGGCTAACAAAACTAGCATTGATACTCCATACTAATTATGAATATTTAAACATTTGACATTTGAACACTATAGTAATACTCATGGCATATATTCTTTATCCTCTGCGAAGAACGACTAATATGCAGCTTTGTAGCTTCTTCAGTGTTTCATCATCACATCTACATGTCTCTATGTGTTATACTTCCCCCTGGTGGCCAAGGCACACACACACCAGACACACAATGCCCAATGAATTAATGTATGAAATCATGATGCACCAACCTTCATGCTGTATATTCTATTTAATTATGTCCTGACGATATATATACAATACTGTAGAGTGCTATTATTCTTATTAAAAATACGTTATAAATTTTTTTGATGTTTTAGAGGGGCTGGAATGGATTGATGGCATTTCCATTAGCCGACATATGAAGTGTGCAATGAAGTGTGTGCCGCTTATCAGAAGCTAACGCTAATGCTGTATGATGCTTTTGTAACTATAAAAATGCACTGTTACAAATGTATCTAAATCATGACTTTTACTCGACTGCGTACCTAAACAAAACATCCACTGGCATCCACATAATTAAGAAATGGCAGGTGGAAGGAAGCCATGTCGGCATTACCGCTGGTGTGCAGGGTTACAGCCCCCCCAGATGCTCCCATTTAATTGTCCTCTGTGTTAAGACTCATTCAAAGAGAATGGAATCCGATTAAGGAGACATATTAAACTGGCCTTGACCCACGCTGTCATCCACAGCCTAGTGTGGAGGTAAGATGCCCAGTGAGGGTCCATTGAGTGCAAAAAGGAACCCAAGGCAGTCTTGCATGTAGGCCAATACGTATGCTGTCGACCTGAGTTAGCTCACCAGCTGTTTCTCACTTTGCACATTCACAACATTGGGTCCGGGGAATACGTGAAAACAAGTCCCACACATGGGCAATTTATTTGATTTGCAAAATTATCATCCCATCTGCTGCCTCATTCTTGTAAGAACGCACATTTACACAATCAGACGGGCCCGCTCACCAACAGACCAAACAACAACCAGACATCTACTTTTCCTTGGATACGTCCACTTTTTGACAGGTCCCCAAAAAATCCAATGTTATTGACAAAACAAGCATCAGTCTGCATGCATTCTTCCGTAAATTCCAAGTAAGTGTACGAAATAAATCAAGCAAATCAAGTCCCCACTAAATTTCACGCAAGTCAAGTGACACAATCTTGCTCAGTCACAACATCATTGAAGTAATAAAATGTTTTCCGCTGATCATAACACAAGAAAAAAACTCAAATCGGTGACTCGAGTCAAGTCTTGTGGGCCGAGTCATACACCTCTGGATGCAATGCTTCTTGGCATCCCCCCAAAAATGTCATCATCATGTCATTTAAAAGAACACCTAAATACTAAATATTACACAATCTTTTTTATCATGCAACATGAGAAACTATGTTGAGGTTCCACTCCATCCAAAAGATGTATGTTGCTGTACCGTTTGTGACCAATATTTATACAATTATATATTGGATGAAACATCCGTTGCTTCGTAACTGTTTGCATGTTAATGGGGTTTTGCATTGTTTGTTAGCATTAAGCGAAGCAGACTTTCCAAGGGCAAAAGCTATGCAATTGTTTTTAATATATCAATATATATCTCAAAAGTATCTCAAGGCATCGCTGGACTGCAAGGTGACATTGCAAATGTTTTAACCCCTCACTCTAACATTTTGCACATTTATTTATTCATGTGAATTATGAGCTGTCACGATGGTGATGGTGAGCTAATACTGTCGCCATGACAACCAAAACAAGATGCCGCCTCCTGTCTGCTGCTATGAGTCAATTTTGCAACATTTCCCCTTCTTACATTTACTTGTATAAAAAACAAACTCAATATTTTGGGATACTATTATATAACACCAACAAAAAGCTCCTGATGTTTGTAATAGGCTTCGCAGAATGTCGACATTTATATCTGTTTCATGGTTCCTGAAAATGTAAAGGTTAGGCCCTGAAGGCTAGCGCTGACATTTCCTCTTGAAAGCTTCTGATATTGCAAAAAAAAAAAATTCAGTAGCACACAGCACCTGGCGGGACTCATCTCCTTAAATTATCTTTACCGATGATATTGAATAGTTTCTGCCGTTAATTATCTTCAACTATTTCTCATGAAATTATGCTCTAACGAGATTCATATCAATACATCAGAACCCTCCTTAGGAGCTAATTATTTCTGACAGAAACACAGGCTTCTGCAAAGTCACCAGCGTCTACGCTCCTCTAAATTTGATGAAACATGCTGTGTTTAATGAGTAATTTGCCTCTCCAAAAGCAGCATAATAATAATGTCAATAATAATAATCATAATAATAATAAAGTAGCACGAGTGAAAACAAAACAGTGCGCAGAACAAAAAGGTCGATTTTGACAGTAACACAGGTTTTGATGAAAGCCCCCATGAGGACTGAGACTGTCACATAAAACTTAAAAAAAAAAAAAACATGGAATCATGACTCGAAACCAACTTACAGAATAATGGAGTGAACATTAAAGCTGCAGTAAGCAACATTTTTGCTTTTCGGCAGGGCCTTTTTGAGAAATGTAATTAAATTCTTCAGTACAGTGTGCTAGTGTTTGGCATATCTGCCTCACGGTTGAGCGGTTTTGGTTTCGAACCTTCGAATCTCAGCTCAGTTCTGCCTGTGTGGCGGTTACTTAGAACCACGTGAACTGATGGTGCCCTCATGTTGTGAAGTCCGACGCCACCATCGAGAGGTAGAGAGCCTTACTTCCCATTTTTGTTTGCGACACAATAAATAAATCGAAACTCTTAAGTTGGGGCTCTCTTAAGTCAAGGTACAAGCAACCTGCCAATGCTGTGTGCATTTTCTCTATATTATTGTGGTAAACATTGGAGAATACCAATAGTTATCTTCCTGACAAGACAGAGGAGAGATTGATGACTAATCTGGCAGCCGCTGTCACACACGACACAGGCGCTGCTTCGCCATCACGAGTAGTTGTTCCTCGCAACATCGCAGACGAAAATAACTTTGGATAATAGGCCACATGCTGCTTCACAAAAACATTATCTGAGCACATGTCGCCTGTTCTGGTAAATTTCCATTCCCCCCACCAAGGTTGTGCTATTCTAGTTCCTTCATGTAATATACTGTTTTGCATTCTATGCTTCATGTTGAAAATATTTACAGTATACTCTCAATCACTTGAAGAGTCGCAGTAGGAATATAATGCAGCCAGTTAAATACAGTAACTCTGCCACAAAATAAAATGCAGTAAATCTGCCACGAAATAAAATGAGCTCCACGAGGGTCAACGGGGGACACTTTCACATGTTTTGACAGGGAGGGAGGCCATTATTTTTTGAAATATTAAGGGTCTAAACCTGAAACTGTTTGGGTCTACATCCTCTTAAATTACAGTATTTCCTCAAGGCGTGATGATATTGAATAGTTTCTGCCGTAAACTGTCGTTTCTACACTGGGCTTTGTTATTTCGAGGATTAACAAGCTTCAAACATACAGTAAATGCGGTTTCCAGGGGTTTCAGTAGAGATGAAGACAAAACACTAAGTTGTCGTCTTTTTAATTGGGTGTTACCAAAGAAGCGAGTCTGACATCACGGTGTGAGACAGAATTAGCCCGGGACGACACTGTGATGGATTTATCCACCTTAAAATTAGATAATTTTAACACTTACATACGGTTGATTTTCATATTCACACACAGTATGTTCCGGGCTAAGAATATCCTTATAACAATTGTCTGTAATAAATTATGAATTGCAGCTCTTGGATAAAAACATCTACTATCAAACAATGTGATGTACTATTTATGTATGGTACAAAAGCACAAATTTGGTGGCTACATAAACGATTCTGGGAACTGTTTGAACCGTTACCAATGCCCTATAAAAAATACACACATTTATGGCATGGATAGTTTTATCGTTTAAAGATGCCCATTACCACCATTTTCCTTATTTTTACACAAACTGGTAAATCTAATAGCCATTTTAGTTGACACAGGATAGTGAGGTATCCCCCCCCCCCCATTATTATATACTGTATCCATTACAATCAATTATGTTTTAGCCTAACGTTGTAAGATGTGTTTAAAATGATGGTAAACTGTTTTGGCATCATAGCTAGTGGAATACTTCCAGTTTAAACTATGAATATACACAGTTATAGACATACAGTATTTTGGGAAGTCTTACTCTGGCTTTTTTTCGATTTGCGGGGGATGGCGAACGAGCCCTGCCACCTGGGAGATTACCGTAGTTGGAAGAAATATGGCAATAATATCTTATCTCAGCTATCTTGAGTCCTATTTAATAGGGTTCAAGGCCTATAAAAGACATATGCTCCTAAAAATTACTTGGCCAACTGGACAGTACGTGCTCCATTCCCTGGATGCTCATTGAAGTCACAGCACACACACACACACACACACACACACACACACACTAAATGTGTTTGGATGTTTGGAAGGCTACAATTAAAAAAAACCAGTTTGTATTAGCGAATACAGGGTGTTCCACGTTCTCCCCATCCCTTTCCTCCTCCCTTCAACCAGCTCAAGCCTGCTAGCCCCCCCCTACCCCCACCCCCTCCATCTGCACATTTGCATCCTTCGAGCAGGGAGAACAGCATCCCTCACCCGAGCCTTCCACGTTAATCCCACGGGCCTCGCGGGGAGGAACAGGGGGAGCATTGAAATGGGTCACAACAAAATGAGGCCATCCGGGGCTTGAACTGCAGCAGCAGCGGCAGCAGTGGCGAGCTCCCATCTGCCACGAGCGGGGATGACATACGCAGCTGCCTCACGTTTCCACTGGGGGAGGCTCCACATTGCAGTACAGTGGCCCGTTAAACCCTCTAAGACAATAATGCTGCTTTTTGGATGTCCAGAAAATTGTAATCTATGTTTACCAACATGGCAGTGAACGTCTACCTTCTTTTGTAAGCAACAGTACTATTGGATCTGGAATCTTTTCCCAAAAACATCTCTTTCTTTACTTGCTGAATCTACAATAATGCATTCAAATAGTGGGTGTCTGTGGTCTAGCGAGACTATTCATCTTTGCTTTGCTTGGCAAAGTATCCATTGTCCTTAATTGTGCGCTCACCAACTGTCAAAGGGGTTCAGACACCTTATCCTCCAAACTTAGCACGGAAAAATGACACCTAAGAGACACCCTATTGAGCTTTCACACATTTTATAAAGCACAATGAGTGCTAAACCCATGTAAGAGGGACCGTGGCAATATTTGTGAGATTATTGTAATAAACATTAGGAAACACCATCTTTTCCGTTTCTAGTCGGAGAGAGAAGTTCTTTGAACATACCAGCTGCTGTCACAATTAGACTATAATGTACATGAGGTGGTCACAAAATAGCATTTTGAAAGCTACTAATTGTAATAGTAGAGCAGATATGTGTCAGAATTGAAGACACAAGAATGAATTCAAATGAAGACACAAGAATGAAATTTGGTACTGGTGCATAAACTCTTCAAATCCCGCTTCTGATGTCCTTTATAACTTCAGATGCATTAATTTTATTTTACATGCTGTATCTGAAGAACTATAATAGCTACAGGCATGCTTTTGCCATGTCTACAATATCCATATTTATACTCAATTTTAATACATTTATACATAAAAAAAATCAATAAAAAAAAATGCAATATTTTAAACATTTTGGCTTATAAACCCATTTTGCTCTCCCGAGTCTGTAAAAGTCAAGAACTGGAATACCGGTAGATACAAACATGCATTTGGGACCAAAGTATGCACAATATCAACTTTATGTTAAACTTTAGTACATTTATGACATATAAAGGAAAAAAAGTATGAAAAATGTGGAAAAAAAAGACAAAGTAAAAGGTACGCACAGAGCTCTTCTTTGTCGTAGTTAAAGTTAAATGAAAACTGAACTGTACTTAACAAATATACTGCACTGGATTAAAATGTTTAGCAACTGTATTACAGTAGGCATAGTTTGAACATTTAATTCAGTGATTCTTTCTTGTATTGCCAGAGGACGCCCGCATACTACAAGTGGTACTGGTACCACCCTTTAAGAAGCACTGGTCTACAGTTGACATAAAACAGCAGCATAGGACAGTGCAGATTCTTTCCCATAGACAGTTGTGCACCCTTCCACTCCTATAGTACAGTCTCTCCACTTATGAGAATGGAAATTGTGTCTGCTCCGAGATGTTTGTGCAAGGCTGAAGGGCAATTTAGCTAAAATGACTGAGTTGGAAATCCATTCTGGGAGAGCGGAAGCAATATGCACCCGCCGTCGTGACACTGCTTCTTGGCAAAGGGGTGTAATCTTGTATAATGTGATGTGTGCACTTGGTGCAAAATGCTTTAAAAAATAAAAAAAATAACAGAGCAAAAATGCTCAGGATTAAGCTTTTCTGGTGTCCACAAGCAGTGGAGAATGTCACACTCCCTCGGAGAGCAGGAAATGAAAGTGTGAACGGCACACCTCAGAGCGAAGGCGAGCGCACGGTGATTGATGCAGCAGGATATTAAATGGATGGCCAGCATGGAATTACATTATTCCCACTTCTCGGCCTCTTGTTCATGAAGGCTTTTACATGCAAGTGCGCTCATTTCAGAGCAGAATTAACATCCGTATCAATCGGGCATTTGATAACAGTCTTACAGCTGACCGGATGGTTACGAGAGGTTACATATAAAGTGGTGAGTGACCCAACATTTTTCCAGATGAGAGACATCGCCCTGACGATTTTTTGAAGCCATTTATTGCCACTCCCAGTTGAAATTTACTGTAAAACTAAACATACAAAAAAGACAATTAGACTTTGCGTATTTAACCAAACCACATCACTGTTTTACGAGCGTCTGCTTGCTTAATGCTAACACACAATGCAAAATGCCATACATGGGCTCATGTAAATAGCAATGATGTGTTTAAGCAACGGATATTTGAACACCAATAATGCAGCGACACATGTAGACAGACAATATAACAATTCTTCACATCCTCAATATACATTGTGTAATTTGTGGTCACTAAAATCTGTGATGGGCAGACAGTCGATTTTTAAATCATCATTTTTTTAAAGCATACACAGCATGGTAGTCTTCACACTTTTGGGGGTTATTCCTGCAGTTTGTTTGGCATTCTGAGACAAGTCGTGTCGATTACGATAAATCTCCAGATGGCAACTTTCTACACTTGTCACTCAATGTGGGCACTGGCTACTCCACGGACGAATAAGAAGTGGTATCACTAAGGAGTGGATGTCTCAGCAAATTGCCTGAGCAACACTAAAATTACTTATCCGATTTCTACTCCCTGGTCATTTGCTTGACTGTATTGATAGAGCCGCTTGTCATGTATCTTTTTCATGCGTCTCTGTTACTTGACACTTGTCAGAGGGGTGGTGGTGGTTTAAGCCCAGCTTTGGCTCGGATCTCCCACGAGAGAGAGAAATTCTTATGGTGTCGCACTTGGATGGCCCTGTGGCGATTAGATTAGATTTAAAAAAAAAAAAAAAAAAAAAAAAAAAAAACGACATGGGGAAAAACAAGAAGTGTTTTTAAGCCCAGTCCTTGAGGAACCAAAGAGATGCTTGGTTAATTAGTTCTGCGACAAGGCTTTTATGCCACTTTTTCGAGATGGCGTCGCCTTGTAAGGGGAGGGATGGCAAAATGTTTGATTTACTCCGAGCTCCACTTATGAGTATCACATTATGGAAAGGGAGAATACCCCAGTGATAGAGAAATATCCGGTCCATCTTGGAGCTTTACGCTTAGTCATCCATCACAGCAGAACAGAGGAGCTGAATATATGCAGTCGTGCCCATGTGACAGGAGAGGATTGTCTCTGTGCCAGAACTTGATTTCAGAGGACCTCCTCATCGAAGAAAAGAAAAAAAACAGAGGCATGGCTAAATAGTTCAAGTTAGAGAATTTTATAAAGTATCACAGCGCGTGGGTCTGAAATTCTACTTTTTTTGTCTCAACATAGCATGCATAATACAGTGGCGCCTTGACTTCTGAGTTTAGTTTGTTCCATGTAACTCAGATGAGTCTTAGCTCTAATCACCTTTCCCCCTTTTGAAATGAATAAAAATGTTCAATTACAAAGTCAATATTGATATTTTCAGTGATCTGTGCATCCGAGAGTGCCTGTGGACATCAATTATATTATAGTACTTTATCCCCTATAATGGATTCCTTCATGTATGTATGTCTTTTGGAGTAGAAAAGAGCAAGGGTTCATTGGTTATTGGAGAGCTGCAAACAGTTGGGGATTATTGGCCCATTTGAAATCCCTCCAGCACTTTGTGGTTTCTTTTAGTGTTAGGAAAAAAAATCAATTTGAGCTCCCTAACCCGAGCATCCAACTTCCTTAGATCGTCTCTTTTTTCTCTCTTTCTCTTTCGCACTGTGACCTCAGTTCATCGTCCAAAGTCGCCTGGATCACACGGAGTAAGAGAAGAGATTTACTTCAAACGCGATACCAGACGACAAGGTTCTGAGGTAGCAGATGACACTTGGTGCTAGCCTGGGGACAAGCGTTTAGTCAGTGCGTGTTAGGTCATGTATGACCACGACTGATAAATCAATAGTGCATTATAAGACCCTCTTGGAGCATGTATTGGGATGTTGGTTCTGGACACAAGTGCAATCGATTCATGACTATTTGCCATCCAAACTAATGTGAAAACCAGTGTATCCAATACAGAAATAGTCGAATATCATATGATGAAAATCGGGTGTAAGTTGATGAATCGATGACGTCACTGATATTTTATCAGCACATAACTTTGGCCAAAAGTCCCTTCGAAAATGCCTGATTGGCATTATCCCCAAAAAACGTGACTAGCAATTAGTTGACTTCAAGTTTAAAACATCGATGTTGACTAATAAACTTATCGGCACAGTACAGTCGTCCCCAACATTTTTTTGCGCCATAGACCTCTTTCACGTAAAGACATAAAAAACACATTTTTAAAAAAATATTAAAAACACAACTCACCATGACGCAAAGCTTATATGTCCGATTAGAAGACAAGATGCCAAAAAGGTGACAAGCAATTAGTCGACTTGAAGCTTTAAACGTCTATGCGGAGGAGGAAAGTCGACTCATCGACCAATTGGCTAATCATTTCAACCCTTAGTATACGGTATGTACCAAAGAAGTTGGTCAACAAAAATAATCAGGTTCCGATATTAAGGTTGGCTGAAATGAAACAACGACAACATTGAAAAAAGAAACTAACCTTTAAGGTCTGAGGTTGTGTATTTTGTGTAATTTCTAAATTACTGTTATAAACATTGGGAAACAACAAGAGTCGGCTTTTCCATTTTGCTCTCACATGAAGAAAAGTTACTGCACCACTGAATACTGTTTAACCTTGCGTACAGCCTGCTACCAAATTCTCCAAGGAATGCGTTGGCATGATTTTGCTCACCTTTTATTTTCAAACATTTGCCTGCGGCAAAAGCGATGGATACGTTGCTGTAACACTTTTAGAGGCAAATTTTTTAAAAATTACTATCATAATCATAATCTCTATAAGAGCAAATGGGTACTGACTGCAGCAGTGACAGCCATGAAAGGCTAATTATCGTTATCAGATGTTGCGATCTTCAGAGTCTGCGCATGGCTGCAGGACAAACAGAGTGGAGGCTGGATGGGGGTGCGGGGCTACCAATATCCTGGTGATCTCTGTTTGTGCAGTTCAAATCTCCCAGGACTGTGATAATATAGTGTTCAGTAAGCCTGGCAGTCTCGCCAGAGATAATTACAGCGGACATGCTGTAATGGTGTTCAAAGGACAGCACCAGCCATTAAATTACAATCTAGGAATAAACATTTACTGTCTGTGCGAAAGACAATGTGGTCCAAGCTGAAAAGTCACTTTTGAAGGTTGGTGTGTCCTGGTGAAAATATTATATTTGATTTATTATATAGGTTAAATTTGAATAATATTTTCTTTAAAATTGCATAAAAAACAAACAAAAACCAAAATATTAGTTATTGATTTCACATTCGTCCTACCATTAACCGGTATATAAGATGCTGGATTTAGATTTTTCATTTTATCTAACGCATGACGCTATTTTCCCCCCATTTAAAGCATGTAGCCATACATCTAATTAAGATTTGATATGGTTATTTGAGACTGAAGACGTTTGAAAAGACTGACTTGTGTAGAATGAACAGAATACATTATTTTCTACAGCAGACTTTGGAAAGCAAATTTTCTTCTCGTCTCAGAACCTTTAGTGTGTCTTTCTGTGTGATCTAGCACACAACAATTTATAGAAATGAGTGTTGCTGGCAATCATTGACACAAGAACTCCCACAGTCTTGACAAATTGATGGTTTTTAAAGAACATCACACCTCTTGCATTCATGCATATGTTGTAATTATTCCACACTCACAATAGAGCCCAATACGCAAGTCGGGGGTTGTTTTCGGCAATGTGCCATTGTCTCGTTGTTTCATCAACAACTGCAGACGTCTGAGCTGAATCACCATTTGCATAGAAAAGTGTTCCCCCCTTGTTCCATAAAGTCCTGCTGTGTGTGTCATCCGTGTGGAGCTTATGCAACCTGTGAGTCAGCGAGGCCCCAGTATTTGGATCCGTCCATCCTTCCGGTTTCAATTCTGCATTGGGAATTGAGCCTGCGCCTCCTGCATGAATGTGAATCACTACCAATAGCCTGTGTATCAACTCAGTTCTTTTGTTTGTTTCCTTTTCCCTCTGCAGGTTCCATCGCAAGATGCTCCTACATCAAGTACCACTACTCCTCGGGCACAATACCCAAAAATCTCTCCTACAACATCACCAAGACGATAAGGCAGGATGAGTGGCACTCCCTCCGTAAGTCTATTCCCAATACTACTGGCTTTGTTCTATGGTGAACTGCATTCACAAGTTCGAAAGCTGGATCAAGTAAAATGCTTTGTTTCTTACCTCCATTGAATTTCCACTCAAATGGTCCCTTTTTAAAATCAATTATGGGAAGTCCCGTCTCCTTAAAAGGTGTAACTTTTGTTTTGCCAGGATACAAAAAGAAATTGGTGAGATTTTGAGTACTGTTAGTCCAGACCCACGCACAATGGATAACATAGGAAAACATGTTTTAACTAGTTTTACAGTTATAGTATATACAGTAGTAAATATTTCTTTTTAATTGCGTCTGTACGTGCTATAAAATAGTGTTAGAAATGAAAGCAAACTACATAGGGAAGAAGACAGACAGCAGAGTCTGCCGAGAATTAGAGCAAAGAGAAGTTGCTGTTCTCAAGCCCTGGCACCTGGCAGCAAGTGACTAGTCAGACGGCAACAGGAAACAGTGACAGTATGAGGTCAGTGCGTGTTTCCCTTTGGCTCGGTGGTCGACCACTGAGCTAGCTGCACAACAGCCCCTAAAGGAAGAGGCTGAGCATGTCAGGTGTCCTCAAAAAACTGGATTTCTCGTACTGTATATCCCTCTGAACGCATTTCGTACGCGAGCTCATAGAATCCAACAGCGCTGTTGGAGACCAGCTCTCCCGCTGCTCCATGGGCTGATGAAATCAAAGTCTAACATAATGTGATTGTGGATCACGCTGGATCAAAACTGACGTCCTAAGTGTTCATTAATTCCACAAATGAAATTTGTAATAGAAACACAAGAGAAATTGACTTGACATTGTGGAAGTATGCCTTATGAGGATATGCGATATGGAAAATGGATAGATAGATAAATTGTCCATAGCTGTAAATGTGAATGTCAATGCTTGTTTGTATATATGTGCCCCGCTTCTCGCCCAAAGTCCACCTCACCCTAATGAGGACAGGCACAATAGAAAATCGATCAATAGAGGTCCCCGACAGCACATTAAGAAGCTTTTCATCTACAGTGAAGGACACATGGCATCTTATACATTGATATAAATAACAGAACCTCTGCTGCCTATTTAAATGTGAGTACTTGGCTCACTTCCAAGCATTTTATGATATGATATGATTTTATGACAGCCACGCGCATTGAAAGATGTTTACATCTCCGCTATATCTTGGCCTGCTCCTGAAAACACATACTGTAGCTCATATTTGCGACGAGAAGGTCACCTTTGTGCAGCCGTAGATGTTTCATGTCCTTATTACTGGGTCGAGCCGCTCAGGATATCAGCGTGAGATAACGCTCCCGCTCCTGAACCGAAGGCCAGTCTCTCCGGCATGAAAGCGACAAATGTAAATAGCAAAAGGGCAGGTAAACAAATCTCTGTCCGATGACTAAGCATTTGCGCTTGCTGCTCGATCAGACTCATTGGACAGCACTGAATGACCCACTGAGATTCATCAAGGAACTGGGTTGAAGTGAATCATTCACAGTCAAGGTCAACTGTATTTATTCAATTGAAATGTCAATAAAATCTAAACCAGTGCTTAGATTCTGATTAGTCATTAGCCAGGTCATTGTCGCATAAGTAAAAATCCATCTTAACTATTTCGATCTCACAGTCGAGAGATTCTGGATCCGAATCTCGAAATTCAACATTAAAAAAAACAACCATGTTAGGTTAATATCAGTTCGAGTTTGAATAGGCGTGAACTTGATTAAAAATAATTCATTCCTTAATTTTCTAGGCGGGGGGAAAATATGGGAAAAAATTGCCCATCCCTATTTTATGAGTTAATCATTCATACAGTAATGGTTAACGACAGTTCTGCAAGTTCCCTGTAGCAGACCAACCTGCAACCGTCGGTTAATAACCATAAATTATTATAAATTCCCATATGTCACCATTAACTCCCATGCAAAGCCTACAGCACCCGAGGAGCCGCCCTTTTCCGTATGAGTCACCCCACTTTGAAGCTATTTGGTCAGCAGGCAGAGTTGAATAGTTTGCGGTTCAACTCCAGAGACGCCATGGACCAAATCCACCCATGCTGCCTTGGGCCTTGTATGGATTAAGTAAGAATGACAACCTGGTCTGGCTTTTCATGAAGTGTGTGAAATTGAACTCGGGCAGGCCTGAAACACACACACAGATTCGAGGAAACAGCGGGGTGACGCAGAGGCCGCTAGCGACACTCGAAGATGAACACGATACTCATTTGTTTCTGTCAGTCAACAAGAAAAAGAAAATAAAGACTTGTGACGGCAATGCTGTTAGGAACCAAAATACACATTTTTCGATTACCGCAGAACATCAAAGCAACAGACTGCTACGCAATATCCCGTCTACCGCCTCAATTGTCTGTCACACATGCAGAGCAGGCGTACATTTTTGATGCTGTAGGTTTTCTAACACCACAGCTTAGGGATTTTGTGACTTCAAAAGGAACCTTAAAAGCTCACACCGCAAGTGATGGCGTATAATCCAAAAGGTACCGACGGAATAGGTCTTGGCCACTCCTCCTCGATTTCCCATCCGAACAGGCTTGCGTGAAGATGACAGGGGTTTAACTCATTGAGCGGCATCAATTCATTGCAGCGCAGGTTTCTTTCATGCCGCCAAGCTGATAAACCTCGAAACCCTACAT
This sequence comes from Phycodurus eques, assembly GCF_024500275.1. NCBI lineage: Eukaryota > Metazoa > Chordata > Actinopteri > Syngnathiformes > Syngnathidae > Phycodurus > Phycodurus eques. The sequence goes on along the minus strand of NC_084546.1, from coordinate 5,516,626 downwards.
TGATCACTCCGTTTTGCCAATGCTTAGTATCAGCTTTGTACCAGCTTTACTCACTCTCTTCCACTAAAGGGTACCATTTCGAGTACCTGGTCATTTATATAACATAATATTTAAGGACTCAAGGCCACCACTGGCGAATTTAACCATAACCACTTAACCAAACAAAAGATTAACTTGGTTATTTAATTTCATATTTTATGACCCAACAATTTGTACACAAACAATTAAAAGGTACATTTTCCATAAACCTGGTGATATAATGAGGGTTGTGCACATGGGGGCCCTGAGAGCATACTAATTAGGGGACAGTGCATATTCTGCTGTTGTGATACTCCTTTGTACAACCATAACAGGCCCGGAGAGAAAGATTTGCAGTTCAGTTTGTATATATTGCTGTTTTTCCACTTTACTAACACAGTCATTGGAACAAGCCAAATTATGATTATCCTATCAGCTCACAGTGTGCAATGCCAACAGTGAAATATCCTGCTTATTTTAGACATGATGAAAGAAGATGAAACACAAATGCACATGCAATTACCCGCAGAGTTCCGGAATCTTGCCATCTAAAAATATCCAATATGTATCTCACTTAATCATCTGATACCAGAAATGGGATCCACCATCAAACGTGACATCGAAGCAATTATGCTAAACAGAAGGGAATTATACATTCAATCATTATAAATGAGTTTGTTTCCATATTTAGACATGGTGAAAGCGCTTTTGATTGGCATCATAAGTGGCGCTTTGTCACTCAAACACAAACAGGACCGAATCCTGAGGTATTTGCTCACAATTGGCGGCGAATACCAGTAAGTATCATCCAGAGGGTACAGAAACCTTGCGGAATACGTCGCTGGCAGTCGTGGATGCGCCCCTGTTATGTTAATCGGGTTCCACGGATTAGGCCAAATCGGGAAATCAGTGCCCATTCATGTGAACAAGCCTTCAGGCTCAGTGATTCATCAGTGCTCATCCATATGTGGATCCAGACCAGAGGGAAGCGCAAGACAGGAAGTTGGTCAGGCACTGTGTTCCGACACAGGATATAAATAGAGGAATATTATGCCGTGAGGGTCATTTGGATCCTGGCTTTCGAAAAGGCTTCTGGTGTTTGATCTGTCTATTAAGGTTTTAGCACATAAGGTTAAGTCTATCATACAAGACATGGTTTATGAAAGGGATACCGTATTACGGAAAACTGACGTTTGTGAATGGGAGTCTCGATGTTTGTTTGTCTGTATGTGTCCTGTGATTGGGCCGAAGACAACTGGGATAGGCTTGAGCTCACTCACGACCTGAAGTGCTCTCGAAAATGGATGGATGGCCTATTTAACCACTTTGACAGCTCTACCTTGACTTACGTGGGCCGCGATGTTCAGGTTTTTCGAGTTACAAGTCATCAGTTGGGCAATTATTTGCTTAGTGTTGATTGAAATTTGACTGTGATAAAAATAACAGAGATGCACTTTGAGCTGAACGGGACAAGCAGCAAAACGCACAAATACAAAATGAAAACACTTGCAAGGAGCAGGGAGCAGGGAGTATACGTTAGAATGTGGAAAATGGCCAGAGAGCTCTTGACGGTCCCATGCTGCTTCACCAAGATACAAGATAATATCTGTAAATTTCTATCATACTTTTCATTCCACTTAACCCTTATATACTGTTAATTTTCCATGGTGTTTGTGTTGCTGTGAAATGTCAAAATGGATCAAATTTGTCCAAACAGTACATAAAGGTAAATTGTTATTTTCAATCCAAATCCAACCCAAAAATTGCTACTGACTCGTGGTACAGAACTCTCTGTGCAGGTGAGATGACAGGAAATTTGAAATGCGACCCTCGGCTGCTCAACAGTATTGATGTTGTCGGAAAAGGAAAACCTACACTCAACAAATATGATGAATGTGCAAATCAGAGCGTCTCTTTAAAACAGCTGTAGATGTATTTATTTATCGTTTGTTTTAAAAATGCTTCAGAAGCGTGTGTGCGAGTGTGTGTCGCAGGTAGAGTAAGAAGACAAACAGCCTTGTTTTTTGAGGGTCACTGTGGGTCGTATAAACACACATTGATTTTTATTCCCTCTAAGATCTACTGATCATTTGCATGTGTAAAATTAGATCCCTGCTGCACAATTGTTTTCCCGTTCCCTTCTGCCCTGTGTCCTTCCGCCTCATTGCATCCATACAGATGGGACTATGGGGATATTTATTAAATTCTTCAAGCCACATTCAAAAGTAAATGTGGAATCTGCCATGAGCATTACGTCTTATTTTCAGATCAGAGAAAGTGGTGCAAAAGAATGGATTTATCGACCCAGTTGCAAATCTGTCGCAAACGTGAGAATCTCTATCTATCTATCTATCTATCTATCTATCTATCTATCTATCTATCTATCTATCTATCTATCTATCTATCTATCTATCTATCTATCTATCTATCTATCTATCTATCTATCTGTCTATCTGTCTGTCTGTCTGTCTGTCTGTCTGTCTATCACTATGACTTACTAGATTCCTATTCAATTGATTCCACCAAAATAATTAGCTCAGCTAGTCTCTCTGCTAATTTAAAGAAAATTCACTGATGCCGAACGTGGATTACACCGTGAGGTCCATTGACTGGTCAGCCTTGACAAGAAGTGCGCAGCGTGGGCTGCCAGGTTAGCTCACTGTGTGCACTATCATGCCTACCTGACTCACCATCGCATTGTGCCGTGCTCGTGTTCGGTGATGAGATGTGCTTGAGCGTGAGCATCAGGAGGCCCGTGGCTGAAAACAAAGCGCTGCCAGGTCAGGCAACTCCCCAGTGATACTCTCGGACCGACACGGTGACACAACTGAAGCAAGGGCATGGCTGAAGCAAATACAGAGAGCGGGATCTCAAAGGTCTAAGCCTAATAAAAACAAAAATTCCCATCCATCCATCCATCCATTTTCTGAGCCGCTTCTCCTCACTAGGGTCGCGGGCGTGCTGGAGCCTATCCCAGCTGTCATCGGGCAGGAGGCGGGGTACACCCTGAACTGGTTGCCAGCCAATCGCAGGGCACGTAGAAACAAACAACCATTCACACTCACAGTCATGCCTACGGGCAATTTTAGAATCTCCAATTTATGCATGTTTTTTGGATGTGGGAGGAAACTGGAGTGCCCAGAGAAAACCCACGCAGGCACGGGGAGAACATGCAAACTCCACACAGGCGGGGCCGGGGATTGAACCCGGGTCCTCAGAACTGTGAGGCTGACGCTCTAATCAGTCGCCCATCCGTGCCGCCTGCAAATGTTGCAGGGTCAAACTGGTAAAATCTTTATTTTTATGTAACATTTGAATTGTGCAGTTTATTGTAACTGTCATACAAGTGTAACAATATGACAAATACACACTGTGAATGTCTACCAGTTAGAGGTGTAACTAACATTAAAACCAAAAGCTGTTTGTGCGTGGAAAAACAATCAATTGTAAAACTAAAAGAAGCTAGAAAATCAATAATTTCCTACTGTATATTCTTAAATCATCCACTGTGGTCACCAGAATTGTTCAAATGTGTTGTGGAATTTGAACGTTTTCACTTAGGGGTGTAGTAACTTTTGTTGCCAGCTGTTTAGTCGTTAATGGCTGCGTGTTTAGTTGTTTTGATTATTTAAGCAGCACACCGAATTGTAGCAATTTGACATTTCTTCAGTGTTGTCCATAAATATAATAAAATATTTACAAAAACGTGAGAGGTGCACTCACATTTGTGATGTCTTTTCTTTCAATCAAAATTGAGCCTGTAAAAAGAAACCACTCATTATCACTTTTTTGTGATAATGAGTGGCTTATCTGCATTGCACTTATCTGCATCCACTCATTGTCACTTTTTTGTGATAATGAGTGGTTTAGACAATAAATAAGACATTTGTTGCCAATATTATGCATGCTCTATTTGTGTTTTTTTTTTTTTTTTTACAATTTAGTCAATAAAATCACATTAACATGTGTAAATGTACATTTTCAAGCCAGTGCAAAGAAAAATCGTCCCACTGTAATATCCCCTGTCACTGGCGGCAATCAAAGATTGAGACGTTAAAAAGCTAGATGGGGATTTGGGAGAATTCATATTCACGGGAACAAAAATCACACCTGAGAAAAATTGTGAGCCAATGTGTGTGTATATTCCTCCGTTGGCCTAAAGCCTCTCCTCTGGATGTGGAAGCAAAACGAGGCCATTTTTCATTACTGTCACTTTAAGGGGACGTGGGATCTAATTGATGCTTTATAGCTCAGTTGGAATAATGTGGAGGAAACCGCAAATTGGGTAAGGAGGCATATCCTGAAGCTTTATGAAACAACCCCAAAAATGGGACACTAAATATAACAATCCAAAATCTTGTTCCTACACGCCTTCTTAGCGTCTTATCTGCATTGTGAATATTTAAAAATGTACCTCATGTTACTATGCATTTGTCTATACTATTTAAAGGTGTAACCAACATGAGAACCAGAGAGCTGCATACTGGAGAAAAAAAAAACAAGCAATTGTGACGCTAAGAGCAGATGGATTTTTTTTTAAATAAATAATTGAGACATCAGAAGTTTTAAGATTTTCTTTTATGTATAATGCCATACTTAAGACTATAAAGACTCTAATTCTGTTTTATAATTTTATAGCCACACAAAACAGCAAATTGGCGAAAGACGCATACACTCATATCTTTATTGAACAACCCCAAAAGTAGGACAGTTAATATAACATCTCACCCAAAAGTTTGGCTCCAAGCAACTCATGTTCCGGCATGCCTTCTTAGCATCTTATCTGCATCATGAATATTTGAGTTTTTTTTTTTTTTAAATTCAGCACCACCTAGAGGTGATCATTTTAATAACTTTGCCCTGGAAGGCCATCTCAGGTGAGATGTAATAAAAAATGTAATAGATGCAGTGTTTGAGGTGGCACATTTAGAATCGGACGGTTCTGCTAATCCCGTCTATATTTATCCATGTAGATAATCCTTTTATTTATTTTTTTTTATTTTGCAAATGAGCCTACTGAAAATAGGTCTTCACATCCCCTTCTTCTCCACATTTCCATTCAAAGCGGAAGAGCCAGAGAAGAAATTCTGCCACGTCTCATGCACGCGCAGTCAAGAGTGCGTGAGTCACTGTAGCCCCTGGATCAAGCTTCGGGTTTAGTGGGATTTGTCGGCAAAAGCCACTCTTACTCAAACGACGGGCTCACGTGTTTGAAAAGGTGCGAGGATGTGGAGTGGTGAAGTCCCTTCTGTGCTCGTGTCTGCACTGCACCTTGTTGTAATTTCACAATGCAGTGGCAACAGTGGCGCCCTGTTAGCTAAGCACTGACAAGCCCCAATTTCTGCACTGAAGTCGATTTTTTTAGTCAGTACTTCAGTGTTTATTTTTCTGAGAACATTTGGAAACAGAACTTCCTTACGTTATCCAAATAGTCGATCATCCCTCCTTGAATGGTAATCGCCATCTTGTATCATATGAATAAATACAATGACTAGAAATCCCCATTTTATTAAATGCTAGACGCAAAAGCGAAGCTGCAGTCTCCAATAAACCTAGAGAAATTTGACTGTAGCTAACATAATGTGAAATTCCATAATATGGACTGTAAACATTTCCGGTACTCAGTGGGTCTAATTGCTTTCAGCTTAAAATAATCTTTTAATGTGGAAAGTTCTCCACGCTGTGTTGACTTGCATTAGTCATGAAAGAAATATAACTGTGAAGGTGATCGCAGAATATCAGCTACATTTGTATAGAGGTAAATGTGCTATATAAGTGGTATCTCAACTTACAATTTTCACAACATACGATCCATCCCATGAATGATTTTTTTTGCCTTAAGTTGTGAGGAAAAATCTTAGTTCTAGATAGCGCTGATGATTTATGTTGCTGTAAGTTATAACCCTTAAAGCAACAGATATTTTCACACAAACAGTGCGGTAAAAAAATTTAGACAGACAATATAACAATTCTCACAGGGATATACTGTATTATTTGTCTTCTGCAAAAAATGAATAATATTACTGCACCTTAGTTGTGATGGTCTTTATGTTACACCATCAAATCCAAGTGTATTGTATCTATTGTTTGTATTATACTGGCCACTGGTGGCCGAAAGCGTGCACAACAGAAGGAGGCCCATTTAATAAAGCATGAAATCATGATGCAAAAAAACTCTTTAATTCTTTACACATTATATTATTAATGTTTTTATGAAGTAAAATACTGTAGAGTTATCTTTTTCTTATTAAAAACATGTCACAACATTTATGCTGTTGTTTGTTTTGGGGAGCTGGAACAGATGAATATAATTTCCATTCATTTCAATGGGGGGAAAAAAATCATTTGCGATACGAGTCTTTTGAGTTACCAGCATGTTCACGATAGGAATTAAACGCATAAGCCAAGACACCAATATACAAAGATTCGAACAAAAGGATTACAATGATTTCTCTCTAATTTCTGATTCCATGTATGCAGTATGTAAATGATTGACATCACCCCCGTTTGAGTCTCGACGGTGCATCATACGAGAAAGTCCCCAGAGCAACATGGGAGCATGTTAGTCAGATGGATGAAAAAAGGCTGCATAGTTTGAGGCTTAGCGCGATAAACACTGGCTAATTATCATGGCAAAACAGGCGAAGGGATTTTGTACGTACATCGTCTGCAAAATGCTGTGGATACTGTACCTGAGTCTCCTATGTTTTTTTTTTGGTTTTTTTTTTAAAAGAAGACATTATGCATTTACTGCTGAGCTCGTGCCAACAAAAGATTTACTTGGTTGTTTAATTTCACATTTGAAGGGTGGGCGGGCTATTTGTGGACAAAAAAGTGTTGAGTGTATAAAACGGCAGTGAATGCTGTTAACTAGCCAAATGCCTGGTCTAATTTGCCATTTTATTGAAGTCCTTCAAACCTCCACCCGCAAGTCCCATTCATGCTTGACTGGTACTCTAAGACTACCTGAAGCTACTTTTAATGACCATGTATAAATATCGCAACTGATTATGATCTGTCTTTTAATATGATTGCAAAGCAAACAAAAGAACCCGTGACTTTTAAGCATTCAAAGCTAATATCACTTGACAGTCGATTACAGAAATTGTGCCCTGTCCAATTACCCTTGCAAAGATTAACAGTTCATTTACATTTTGGGAGTCGATCATTGCTATCAATCTATCCACTATGAGCTCAAGTCCATACACAGAGACTTCATTTCAATCTGCAGTTTGGCAGCGTGGCTGTTTGTTACAATGCGCCGCGAGCTCATACACTGGAGACGGATTTATTGACGCCACTGTTTGAAAATGTGTGCCGTAATTCCCAGTTTTACACTTCACTGTTGCCAAGAAGACGCACAAAAAGAGTTGTAAGACCTTGCAGTGGCTGTGAGAAGGATACAATGAAGGAATGTCTAAGGATTTATGTTTAATTACTGTACTTGATGTTGATACTACCTTGTTCATTTTGAGAAGCTTCCAACATATTGTACTGAACGATACAATAGGTACATAGCTATGATACATACAATCGATACGAGACCGTAGATATAACAGATGCAACATACAGAAATAATAGATACAGTAAGTACAATAGTTTTGATATCTACAGTAGATACGATAGATAAAGTCAGTATGATAGATAGTGTATGACAGAAAGACAGATCAATACAAATTTACATCCAGTTTCCCACGTGACCATGATGCGGGCGGACTGTACCACTTTTAGATTATGTGACGTGTCCATGTGCCACATATACAGTACACAGCGTAGTGTAAATGCTTTAGTCTTTCTGGTCTCCTTTAAATTTAAAATCCATAATGAAGTAGGCTACAAACTACAATTGTATTTCACTCACGAGTACCTGATTTTGAAGCAACTGAGAATGAGTTAGTTGGGAGCTACTGTTGTGTGGCCGTAGCAAATAGCTGCTGGATTTTCGGAAAAGCAAGTTGCGCAAAAAAAAGCTTAAGGGAAATATCGCAGCCTTGAAGTGACATTTGCGTATGATTCATATTCACTATCTGTCTGAGTCATACACAGAGCATAGCAAGAGACTCTATTTTATTGAGTGAATCTGCTTCCTTTTAAAGACATTTTATTGTCCAAAATATACTGTTTGCCCCTTTGGAAGGTTCTTCCCTACCTGTCACTGTGTTGTTTTGCATAAATGAATTTGATGAATGAATACATTTCATGTCATTGCATTAATTTACCACTGTATGCATTTTAGTCCGCATTGGCATTTTCCGTCTCACTGTTAATCCGGTTAGTAACATCACAGAGCTTCTGTATCCACCAACTGAGAAATCCTCCAGTCATTTTGGCTGACTGAGAAAAAATAAGGGCGACAGAGAGCTTAAGTTTACTGAGATCAACTGCCACATAGGATTTCACAGCACACTAGGATTCTGCTCGCTTAATGCAATTATTTTACCCAAGGAACCTTCATCGCAGTGGCAGCTGATCGAGTTTTCTCCACCACTTTTAACAAGTCAATAGGTAAAGATATGTGCGACCCGTACCAGAGCTGCATCACTCATCAGACAACACACATCAGCAAAACAACTGAACTCATTAACTATGTACTAATTAAACTTGTTCATCTAAAATATATATAGTCTACATATATGTTGAAATATTTTAATTTTGCTACCGATATTTGTATTTAATTTCAAGGAAAATAATGCAGTGATCCGAGTGTATGGTGGGGCGGGGCCCTAGCGACCTCTATTGACAACTCAGCACTGCCTCATCGATGTCCGATATCAATACAGAATATTGTGGAAAGAGAAAAAAAATGTGTTTCCTTGCCAAAGGACATGAAAACAAAAATATTTAGCGGCTTCAGTTAATCTAACCAAAATAGTCCTAATTGTGTTATGGAAGCTGTTGTTTACCAATAAAAACAAGCAAAAAAAGACAAAAGCTCATGTAATTGATTGGTCCGTCAACATCGACTTTCCACACAAATCCTGCTCATCCCAGTGGATGAACACACAACAGACCTCAGGGGGATGCTTTCACAAGCCTTTTCTGATGTTCTTCAGACAAACATGTACAACATTGTACAAGTCCCATCTGTGCTTAATACGTGCCCAAAGACGTGCAAATCCCATTATGATATTTGTACAAACCGGCTACTAGAGGTATTGTTTACTCACCTTCCCCGGCAGGATGGCAAACAGGGATTAAACATTTCCACACCCAGCTTTAGACCCGCCGAGTGCAGGGATCTTTCATAAATCCGCTCATCTTGCAAAATAATCATATCTCCTGACAGTCACCAATTGTTTACGTGACATCGGACAAGAAGAGCATGTATTCGGAAGAGAACATATCGAAACATTGTTTGTTGTACAAATTGAGCCTTAAATTCACTTCCACTTAATGTGTTGATCTGTATTTCAGGAGTAGCACGCCAGAGAAATAGAGTTAATAAGGGCAGGGAAAACTGAATGTTCTGAAGTCCTGTTGTGCCTCAACTGTTCACAGCCAATGTCTACATGACCTCAGCAAAACGTGCAGTTTCTGACTCTTCCCTGCCTTTCAAATACCACTGAAGCTTTAGCTACTATGGGTATAAAAAGAGAAAAGCCAACTTCGGTACCACTCGTACTCAGAATTTCCTCGATTGACAGGTGTGCTTAAGATGTTCCAATACAGCTGCTGTCACATTTCTATTTTAAGCTGCATTATTCAGCCACTGCAATTAAGGTTGATTAAAATAAGTCTGTACACTGGGCTGATAAGAGACTGACGACAGTGTGTGGGTGCACAGATGGACGCATCGCACGATCCAGTCCCCAGCGTATACATAATCTCAACGGCGGAGAGACAATGTGTGCGGCTGCGACGACGCTTGGAGTCAGGGTTTGTCAAGTCGACTCCTCGGCACCGTCTCTTATCTGCTCGGCGCACTCGTGCAGCAGCGCCACTCCGCAGCCTCAGACGCCAAGGTCATCCGTCTTCCCCCAACCCCCGACTTCCTTCACTCTCTGCCTGTCTCTTATGTTCGCCCCATGAGAATAGTGCTCCCCAGACGACGAGGCAGGTGTCCACAGACAACAAGCTCCCCCGTGGTGCGAGATAAACATACGTTGGTAGACATTTCTAAGGTTTGAATTTTTACCTCACTTCAACTCAGCAGGCTTCTTATTCATATTCAATGTACCTGTATGTCAAAAGGCTCCTTCACACTCTACTGAAAATCAAGAATGTACGACAGCATCGCAATAGGATTTACTATAAGTCCGGACTGTGACTTGACCAGTTGATTTAAGTTTTTCTTTTTTTTTTTTGAGCCATTGATGTGTAATGTCTGTTATGTCGCAGGGTATTGTCCTGCTGCATAACTCGAGAGAGCTTGAGCTTGAGGGGGACGAACTGATGGCAGGACATTTGCCTCCAAGATTTTCTGATCGACAGCAGAATTCCGTTTTCTATTCATCACACCAAGTTGTCCAGGTTCTGAAGTAGAAAGCAGCCCCAGACTATCACACTGCCACCACCATTGTTTGACTGAAAGTGGAGTGTTCTTTTTGTCAAATGTTATTTTTACACCTCCAGAAAAGTTTAACTGGCTTAATTTCTCAATGAATGTCTGTCTGTATATGTGTGCCCTGTGACTGACTAGCGACCGAGAGTCAAGTGTGTAGTCTGCCTTTCCGCCAAAGTCAGTTGGGATCGGGTTTAGCTTCCTATGACCCTGAACACAATAAGCATTATAAAAAATGGATGGATGGATATCCATATATGGTCCTGACTCATTTACTGTCCATCCCAAAAAGCAAGGTACTTGAGTATGTTAAGGAACAGTCACGTTTGTCCCTTCAAAAAAAAATAACATTTGTTTTAGCTAAACCACCATCTCCCAACAGCATTTGCAATCGGTCATAGCTCCATCTCCGGGCTGAGTAACCAAAGATGACAAGATACTGTCTACACTTCCAAGATGTTCCAAAATGACTGTGAAAAAACTCGGGAAGTCTGTTGACTCTTCTTCAAATGAAAATGATCCAGTGGATGTCAATCACTTTTTGTTTTGTGTTTGTTTGAACTGTGACTCTTCCTCCCTATGCTTTCTGAAAAGAGACAACTTCCTCTCTTCAGAGATTTCAGAAGAAGTTGCGGCTTGACTTTGAGTTTAAATCCTCCTGACACAAAGACTCGGATAAAAAGCCACGACTGTGTGAGGTTGGAAGCATAAACAGGGAAGCAGATATCACCCGGACTTGCAAATATGTTAAGACTGCGTTCCGTAATGCATGTTTAGCCAGCATACTGTTACATTGCAATGAAATAGACTCTATGCAAATTTCTTTTTGAGGTATAACATGAATATATTAGTGTGAATTAGCATGCAAGTGAGCCCCAACTGACCTGTCTTCTATGCATTCGCAATTACCTTGGAGTAATTCGACTAAGTGCTTATTTAGGCATATTTGCCATGCTAAACGGAGATAACTAATAGTGAATAAATCATATTTAAAGCATTGCCAGGGCAGGTATGACAACAGTTAACATCCATCACTTCACTTTGGAACGGACTCCATATTTTTGCCCCGTGTCTCTTTAATTCAACACTCACAATTTAAGCAGTAATTACTTTCACTGCTATCCTGCTCGCGATCCACTGCCGTTCCTCCTCCCAGTCCTATTAGCGTTCTGATAAGATCGCGGAAATATTCCTGTCGTCTTTCAGCGGACGGCCAAGAGCAGCAGAGATGGAAGCACTTAAGCCCCGAATGGACCAGGATCCTCTCAGTCCCTTTTAGTCTGAGTATTTTCCCAGTTTGCAGACTAAGGTCATTCATTGAGATTTAAGGTTTAGTGCTAAGATTTTAAAAATATATTTGCAGTTTAAGTGGATTGCTTGGGATTTACCTTATGCCACCTTGTCTGTTAACTTCGACAGGTCATCTCGGGACCAAATCGCGGCGTTACCTGTAGGTAGTCATTTAGAAACCAGAAACAAATGTAGCCTCCGTTGGCTCCACTGCAGGGTTGTCCAAACTTACAAAAGCAGCTGAATCACAGCTCTACATTTAGAACCAAAACTAGCCCAATCTGTAGTAAGGTGACAATCTTAAAATTTGTTTACTTGAGGATGATCAATGCTATATGATCACAAATCGGACCTTCAAATGGAGCAGGAAGTGCAGCAATCTCTTTTTGTTTCTGAAACTGAATTATCTTTATTCACCATGGCGTGATGAAGAGAAATTGTTGTTAGTACCCTTAATTTTGAATAGTTTCTCTGTGTCTTTGCATACCTGGAAAAGCTCTTTTTAAAACCAACCCCCAGGCTATAATTTGAACTCCACTGCTCTACTGGATGACAAATCTGGATAATTGACAGCAATGTGGAGTTACCACATTGAGGTCATGTGAATCTTGCAAAGTGCATCAACCTTTGCATCACAAATGTTGGAAATCATATTAAAGACGTGATTTGCTAATATTCCCATTGAATGAAATGTTGTTGAAAATGTAATTTTCCAAAAATATGCCCAGATCTTCGGAATACCCAAGAGCAAAAGAAATCTTAATCACTCTGCATTTATATAGCCACTCTAGATTGCCAAAACATTTCCATGCATCTAAGTATGGGTGAACAGTGTCCTATTTCAGTGTGCAAATTCTTCATTGCAAATGAAAAATGAAAACCGAAAAATGAAAAAACAAGCAAATGTTCCGTCACAAATGCTCCTAACATACAAATATCCCAAATTTTGTCAAAACCCTTCCTGGAAGAGTTAGAAGCTCCTCCAAACACAAAAGAGGAGACCTACTCCAAGTAGTGAACATCACACCCAAGCTAAAGATGACAAGTGAGAGTTTGCACATGTCAAGGTGGGGATTATAGTAGAATTATACAAAGCTGCGCAGCACTCTGCTTTGGTGAAGTATGGGGAGTCTGAACTAAGAGAAGATGAGCTCCTTGACCGCGCGAGAGCACTTTTGAAACTGCGTGAGTGGCAACATCCTCGATCAACAGACTGAGGAGAAACAACAGATTGTTGGATAGATGATATTCTACTGGAGCATGATGTGAAATGTACTGCTGCAAGGAAACCATGCGGAGTTGTAAAATAGACAAGACTGGTCGAAATCCAAGGTACTATTGATGTCACTTGTTATTTTAAGGACATAATTGAAATAATATGGTAATTGGAAATAATCTTTTTCTTAAAACATGTTGACGCAGCATGTGGCACATTATCCAAGGTTATTTGAGAACACACTGTTCCAGATAGCTGTCATAAACGCACTGAAATTAACTATACTTCTATCCCGGTGGTTGTCTGGAACGTAGCCCCCGTGATAAACGGGATTAACTGTAATTTTGAAAATATTACCAGATTACTCAAATTTGAGGCGGCAACTGTTCAGTCTGTAAGGATCGTACCGGAGAGATGGTTCTTTGGACCAAAACCACAAGCAGCACAGATGGGCGCTACAGTGAAATCCCTTCAGTGTGCTCAGGTTCAACTCTGGGATCTCCTACCAGTGGGAACTGACTCCTAAGGGGGCTATCCAGCTGGTATAACATAAGGCAACCCACCTTGACTTACTCCCCAAAGTGCAAAGGATTTCTTCGCAATGAAAAGCCTAGAAATACCCTAAACTCAAAGTCATACTGGCATTTAAGCATAGGGAAAACTGCCTAAACATTTGGCTCAAATACATATGACAAAATAGATATTCTTTATTAAAAATATAGTTCTGGCCTGTTTTAGGTCTCGGTCCACATCTTGGTGAGCTCCAGGACTTGAATGATAGTGCTACCAGTGACCGACTGAACCGTACTAGTAAACCAGAACTGTCAAATGTGAACTAGTCGCTCGTAAAAAGCATTTGGATGAAGTGGCAACCCAAAAGGATTGCGTCTTTTGTCTGTGTGGCATTTACAGCAAAATCTACTTGTAACTTGCTCTGTGCACACATGGTTTCAAATGATCGTGCTACCTATCAGACCAGAGTTTGTTTTGACCAAAGCAAACGTGGCAAGTGTGAACGCAGTCCAAAACAGAATTCCATTTAGACAGATTTTTCAAAAACCCTTGTTATCCAGACAATTTACCATTGGGTCAAAGGTTCCTCTTAAGGACGTTCTCGTCCTCCACTTCTTTCTCTTTCAGATCTGATTTAATGCAGTCTTGCAAGCTGGTTCTCGAGTTTCCCTGCTTTCGAGTCTTGCTTCTTGTACGTTGGTTGAAACTTGGGTTACCTTGAACGACCCCCCCCCCCCCCCCCCCCCCAATGTATTCTTTTCTTATTCAGTTTTTTTCTCGTAATTTTGGACATTCATTTTAACATCTTAGTTTCTGTGACGTTAAGCTTATTTTCTAATACTTTCTTAAGTGGTGCTGGTTCCATCCATACATCATGGCTGGGCTAACCATTTCTTGGACAGTGCTCATGTGGTGTAGTTAATTCTGTGAACCATAAGACAGGAGATGAACTTGAACCTATCGACTCATTTTTAATGGTTACAGGAGAGTAATGGTAATGCAATGATGATTAATTTCAGTATGATAAAATAGAAGTGATGTGACCAAGGTTGGTAGCACTATCATGGAAAAAGTTCAAGTCTGGAGCCCCACACTCCAGATTTCCATGCGTAAAGCATCTCGAGCTGCAGTTATTAATGGCTAAGAGCTTGGAGTATCTCTCAGCTGCAGCACTGCCTTTCACTACTCTCACCGCCTTCCCCTGGCTAATGCTTCCTGTTCTGCCTTTGAATCAGTCAAACAGCTTTTTTTTGGGGGGGGGGGGGGGGGGGGGGCGGCATGCAAGAGCGCCGCTCGCTCAGCAACTTGGCATCAGCCCTGGAAAGATTAAGAAAATCCTCTCTTCCGAAAAAAAAAAAAAAAAAAAAAGGCCACCATTAAGACAGAGCCAATGCTAAGCAATGTTGTAATAATGCTGCGCAGTGACTGGCTGTCAGAGCCTCTGAAGCAAGCATGTCCTTACTAAGCTGTACAGCAATTTTGAAAGAGCAGTAAACTGTGTGTTAGCAGAGAAATATGTCATTCTGCTTGGCAGGAAAGGAAAACTTTGTGAGGCTCCGTATTGGGCAATTTGCCTTTTGCATTTGCCAGCAGAGACGTGAATTAATCTTGCAGAAACGGCAGATTTTTATCCTCTTTGATTGTAGTCGTTAACCTTCATTCATCGTATTCATTCCCCTACTAATGCACTTTCTTTACAGCTGGTAAAATGGTTTTAGAACTGCACTATGATAAGATCCCATAATGTTGTGAAGAATATTCATTATATGCAGTGTTTGCAGTGGAGGGTGATGGTGTTGGTCCATCTGGTGTAGGAATGATTTCCAGGATATAAGGGAGGGGAATTTGTCAAGAATGCTTCGATTTGAGCAAATGTTTGAAATTCAAACATGACAAGTCAGTTCCTCCAGGCTGTGTAGTAATAGTGTAGAAGTTACAGACTATTTCTGTACATGGCCAGAAATGGCCACTGACAATATGCAACAGTAATGAAATTGAACAAGGTCTGAGGGTTAAAGACAGAATAGTTACTTATATACATGGACTCATAATTATTGTAGCACCCAGAGAGCATAAACGGTATGTCACAGAAGATATGACAATGCTAAGCACCAGATGACATGTGAGTACGGACATTTAATGAGCTAAAAGCCTTTTTATGGGCTGCTTTATGTGGTATTTAATATGCCAAGAAGGACTGGGTAGAACTTTTAATTAGTCTTAGTGTCAGAATGTTCCTGTCTTAATATCAATGAAGCAGAATGCCTTCATTTACAAGCAGTTGATTCCAGTCATCCAGTCTCCATCATTGTTGAGTACATCCCTCCCAGACAGTGAGGATTGACAGCAGCCTAGGCCTCCAGATGGGCCAGGAGAGCCAGGGTGTCACCTTGCCGCTCTTGTCTAAGATTCAGCGCTGACTGCCAGTTGTGTAGGACCAACATGTCTAATATGTCAAAATCCCTGTCCCATTCCTAGAAACCTCCCTGTGAAGGCGATTGGTCAGCTCGGCCAAGTCCCCGATTCAACCTTCGGGGTGTGCTCATGCTGCTGCTGACTGATGCGCCATGAAATCATCCATATGGTCTCCGCCCCTAGAGGACCGTAACCATCTTCGCCAGAGCCACGTTTAAAGCCAGAGGCGCATTTGTGAACGAGGGTGTCCTCGGCAAATAGCAGACTGTTTTGAGGATGTCGACAGCATCGACTCATCCCCCATCACACCCACCATCTCCCTCGCTCCCTGCTATTTTGTGTAATTTGATTTTCCCACTCTATTGTTTTGTCCCCCCTGGCAGTCGACATGGGTAATGAAATTAAGCTCTATTCCCCACCCCCAACAAGCTGTGGATGCTGTAACAAGGCCACATGCTTACAACAGCAAAACTGTACAGAATTGTTTTCCCCTTCGACACCTCTACTCACTTATGCTCAGTCACTCTCATCCCACAGACTTGTATGTGGGATGAGAGTTGAGCTTCCTGGCTGCTAGCATTGTTTACCCTGTCAAGCTACAGTGACCCCAGTTCATCCTAGGAGTATGTTACAGAACTACCTGTTATAGGTGAAAATCTGCGAGACAGACAATCTTTTTGATTTAGCTTTACCTCAGCTACACACTTTAAATTGATTTAAACTTATTACAACACAAACAAAACCAGACATCTACTCATGAAAAAAAAAATACTTGCTGGGGGGTATACCAGGGGAACTGGCAATATAAAAAATTAAAGATGGTTCAAACAGACCCAACAGAACCATAACATTCTTTCATGAGCTGTGTGAGAAGAATTGCTGGACCAATGTTAGAAAAACTATTCAGTATAATCCCTCGTTTCTCACAGTGGATACATTCCAGACGACCCTGACGAAATACATGTCTATCTTCCCTCTATCCTAACCACCTGCAGGGAGGGATTAAAATTCGTTTTAACTAGCAGTGGTAGGCTATATTGAATGAGCTAACAATGTTTTCTTTACCGTAGACGTGCAGTTGTATGAATTAAGCCAACTGTACTTTGCAATAGGCCCATTGCACTTTAGCTTCTTTTATTCGGTGTGAAAGGATCCCAAACTTTGGACATTCTCTGCCTTTTATGTATTTCCTCTTGGCACTTTCTTATTGCTACGTGAGTCTGCATGCAGTAAGTCAGTGCGGGGAAAAAAAAATCACAGCAAAATCCCGACATGAAGCAAATAATCTGTAATATGAATACGATAAAAATATCTCCAAAATCTCTGCAAGAAATGAACCACAATACAGCGAAGAAAAACAGTATTTTAAATCTTAACTACAAGGGCCGTTATCACCACCTCCAGGACACTTGTGTTCCTTGCTGGTGGTCCTGCGCTCTACCAAGTGCTCTTGTTAAAGTTTTGTTTATGATTTGGCCCCTTGGGCATGTTAACCAACATGAATTGTGCTTATTTTGTTGCCCTTTTCAAGAGCGAGTCGGTTGTTGGCTCAATTGACAAGTCGTTGGCCTCTATGATACACGGGGGAACCAAACAGAGCGTAGACCTCTGCCAAGGTGTAAAAGATTGCAGTCTGCATATCAATACAAAGGATTCCTGGGAAAACACAGTTTTGAATACATATTTGTATTCACATTGTTAACATGTCTAAAAGTGTATTTTAAAGGGAAATGATATAAAGTCATGTTGCCAGGTCTCAAGGGGGGTTTATGGAATCACCCAACACAAGTCAAACTCAATTGAGAGCAATCAGCGACAATACATTCCTCCAGCCAGATTTCTATTCCAATAAGCACCAAAATGAAATGGATTCTTGCTATAGTTAATGAGAGTAAATCACAACTGTGTGTGTAAATGTTGAATTTTGCCAGTTACGTAATTACGAAAATAAAACAGGCACAGAGGCATTTTTAAGAAATAATATTTAGTAGGGCTATTGGTCTGTAATTAAATGGAAAGGCAGCAGCAAGTTGAAAAATGCAGCCTATTACACAGTGGAAAAATGACGGTGGTCTCTCGTATGCTGATACAGTAAACAAGTGAACTCGAGGTATTCTCGACATTCATCACAGCGTACAATAAGTGAATTTTTCTGGTTGAACGCACGGCTTGTTCTTTTCATCTAAGCGGGGTACACGTGGACTGATTTTAAACATCTTCATCGCTTTTTAAAATGTAAGAGAACTCTATCTCTGAATTTAACCTAACTGCAAAGACCCATCAGGGCAGATATGAGATGGAGGTTGGGAAAAAAAAGATTACATTTCTTTTTGATTTAGAATTTTGTGTACGTCCTTAAGGCAAGGCCTAATGTAGCGTGAATGAATGAGTCATCGTCTGTGCTCATTTGTCACACTGACAGTGGCAAAGTCACAGGCTGTGAGCCATAGCATGTGGCGCATAAGGATGTTTGCTGAAGAGTTCATGCTAAAAATACACGGGTACCTATTGTAACCCTTCTTTATGACACATCTGAAGCTCCAGTCTAGTAGTCAGATGTCCATTTTTTTAATATCATAAAACATGGTTTTAAACCATAATATGTAATACGTCAAGCGCCATTGAGACAAAAATAGAGCCAAGCCTACAGGCAGACTGCCTATCGTGGCATTGTTACCCTGCCAAACTAAACAAGTACCACATAAAACTCGTCGAAAATAAAGGTTACTTGCATAAACCGCCAAGCATTTTGATGCAGCTACCATCATCTCAATTTAAGTCAATCACGATCCTCGACGTATTTGCGTCATCACAAATTTCGTCGTTTGTCACATACGTCCTCAAACATGTCTGTGATTTCTGGAAAAATTTAAACAATTCGTATGTTTGGAATCATGACACCATCTAGATGATCTGGTGACCATAACCGTATTGCCCCAGCATAATGTAGAGTGTAATGTTGTTTATTTGAAAGTTTTATTTACGTTTTTTCAGTGTATAAATTGGAATTTGCTTTGGCACTGATGAATCTATGCGCTAGTGAGCCTTTGTAACTCATAAACATAGCACTGTAGAAACAGTGTATTGTTCTGTTAGCCACCCCGATGAGAACCAATGAAAGTCCAAGCCGTCTACACTGCAAAAATGTTTTCCTCAAACAGTCCTAGATTGCTATGGAGAATGAATTTTTTTTCCCTTTTTTCCAATTCCTGCAAATCCGCTCCTGCGTATTTCTTGGAGACATCCATTTTAAAATCAAAACACTGTCATATCCTGTGTCATTTCCCTCGTGTGTTTTGGGGACAAACACAATTTCCGCCTGGTTGATTCAAAAGGCATGAAAAATGAATGACATGAGTTATGGCACACTCAAACAGACTTCTTGTCTCTTCTTCCTGGATTCTCACTGGGGAAAACACAACACACAAGTGGCTGCACACACTATAAGCTACAGTATGTGCACTACTACTTCCAGTTCCCAGACAGGTGAATTGTAGCTGAATACACAAAGCGTACGTGACATCTGGTCACGCCTATGTGTAGCCAACACACATGCCTGTGTGGCCTGACTGAATAGTGGCTGGGATATGGTCCAGCACGCCCGCGACCCTCGTGAGGAGAAGCGGCTCAGAAAATGGATGGATGGATGGATGGATAGTTTATATGTTCTTCACCTAGTGAATTGGCACTTCTGAATAGGATTTAGTCCAAGATTTTTGTGACATAATAGAAGCAATTTGGTTTTTTAAAAAACACAAAAAAAACGAGTGAGTGTGCCCCAAAGAGTTAAAGCTAACTCAGACCAACTAAACCGTTGTGACTAAAGACTCCAAATAACTTGGTAAATCTGACCTTCAGGTTAAAGTCGCTTTAAAATATGTCTTCGAAATTTGACGCGCCACAGAGAAGAGTGTCGGTCGCAAACCTGAGAAATTGAAATGGTAAAAAAAAAGGGCAAATATATAAAATGTGGCTTCAAAATTGTGAAAAATCAGGCTACTGTCAGCGCTCCCAAAAGCTGTGGGGAGTGTCCGCTGAATGTGTGAAACCACCCCGCTGAAAAAAGGACGCTACTTCGTCGAGCAGCTTTCTTATGCCGACGTGTCTCTACATGTTTAAGCTGCGAAAATACACCTGCTTAAAGCCTCTGGTGGATGCAATATAGCCCACTGGGTCATTGTGGGTCTACTGACGCTGGTTTAATGCTATTTCTGCAAAATTCAGTACTGCGCAGTTCTCTGTCATTTCAAAATTATCTTTAAACATATATTCAAAATTGAGAGAAAATCTGTAAATTCACTTTACAGGTTCTTTAAAAACATTTTTCAAACATGATCACATCAACTGGAGCTTTAGACCAGGTAAACATCAAACATATACAGTGACTCTTTGTGAGAATCTAGCACTGCCTTCAATCAATATTCCATGGTCCTCAGGATTTTCTGATTCTGGGACTTTCCTGATGACCTGTGATATCCCGAAGCACTAATACTGTTTTATTTAGTGCATCAGTTCTCCTTAATTGCTGTCTAAAGACTGGCCAGTGTGTTGCTATGATGGGCGAAAGCTAACCTAAAAAGCTGCATTTGTTTTGTGAATCGACAAGAAACTGCTTCGAGAGAGCCGAGCATCTGTCACGTCTCAAGCAAGAATTTAAAATAAGTGAAAGCAGCGACCGTGAACATCATCTCAGCGGGAACAGTGAACTGGAAACGGAATGGTTATTCAGTATGACTCACCTTATCTTCGCATAGCGCTCAAGGTTTACACCCGAACTCTGAAATAGCTCTGTCTGTCTGTCTTTGCTTTACGTTTGCCTTTTTGTCTGGCAACGTCCTCCACGCTACGTCATCCAGCACAAGAATTGCAATATATTGCAAAAATGCGTTACTTCAGGCCTCCTCAGACTTTTCGAGCTGCTCTGTTGTTTGGGAAATGCACCTGGTAAAGACAACCCAAGCGGACTGACTGACTGAAAGTAAAATGCTGCCTGAAGTGTCAAAAAATACAGCAGATTTTTAGAGTTTCATTTGCACCAGGAGGCATCAAAAACGCTCTCACGGGTTTTAATTACTTTTCAAGTGAAACGGGCTGCCCATGGTCCCAAGACAAGTGGGTGGCATCGATTGTGAGCTGTAACAATCGGCATAATTGCCCTCACAATGTCCTGAAAATTTGAAGTGTGCAATTTAACAACAATATATGCAATAAGTGCCCATGAGTAACTCAAGGTTTATTCTGCTTTGTGGCAACAGTTAGCAAAACTCTACTTCTTGACTGACTCTAAGGGAGCCGTGCAGCATTATGTCGCCTCAAGATTGAAAGTCTTGATATTTTTTTAGACAATAAGAGTGAAAATAGTTAGGTTAGATACATTTGAGTAAGCCTGTTTTGTTAAAAATGGATTGCTGTCATGCTTCGGTGCAAAAGGAAGTGGTCGGTCGCTCATGGCTCTTTGACGAGAAATAGATTTTGACGAGACGAGATTTTGGAGATGCAAGGATTCCGCCCGACAGTGATATGTTCCATGTGGGCACACCCTAATAACCACCCACATAACATAATTTTCCCTGTGTAAGGTTACTGTCATTTTAATGGCTAGTTGCAAATAGAAACTGGCCATGAGTTTGCCACCATACAAATGGTATGGTGGTGAATAGTAAAGACAGAATTACTGGAACTCAATTGTGAGTGTATACTGTGGACTGGATTTGCACATCTAAAATATTGTATTCCCGTTCAATCAGAAATGCTGCACAGCAGCAAAAATTAAGCTGGCACTCAGCGTGTTTACCGACATAGGCCGTCCACTGCTGGATTTCTCCCTTGTAGTCTCTGACTGACAGCTCAGCCGGTGGTCCTGTCATTCTGTCCTTTTCCTGATTGCCTTTCCGCAACTCGGCACGTCACCAAAGTGCTGACATCAGTGCCTGGAGGCTTGTATCCCTTTTAATCCCCGCTTTTCATCGGCTCTGTTTATACCTGCAGCCACTCACGAACGATTTGCCATGTACATTGCCTTTCGTGGTGCAATGTTGCTGTCTGCTTCTGTCAAAGTTTTCTCAATCGCTCTGCCTTGGTCAGATGACATGTAAGGGTTTGTTTACTATCGATGAAATCGCCGTTTTCGCCACCCGGAAGTCGAGGTCGATAAAAATAGTGAGTAAATGTGAATCAGGAAGGTCTTGCCTAGTCAGCAGGCTGTCAGACTGCTTCCATCACGCTTATCCTCAGGCTCAGGGGTCACCGTGGTTATGGTATGTGAGTGACAGGCCCACTGACAGTCTTGCATACCAGCTTTTTCATTCATTTGCCAATACTGTAATGTACTCTAATATTGTGGTTTCCAATTCTTCTTACACTACCACCTCAAAAACTACTTAAATACCAATGTACTGTACTTAAAAGTTAAATACAACTGAAATGCACTTAGGCAGTGATTCTTTCGCGTACCAAAGAAACTTAGTTTGTACAACAAAGCTGTTGTTTCAACAAAAGAATGACAACTGATGTGCTGTATCAGCGCTTTTGTTCCTACCTGCCAAAGAACACACGGCTGTTGCTTTCGCCGCCTCTTGTCAGCAAACATGCTGAATATGATGTATTGTTCTCGTTTATAAACTACTTTTTTTTGGCTAACGTTGCTTCCCCAAACTGGCAGCTTGACTGACATTTTGAAAACGAAGACTCGGGGACCTTGTTTTTTGAAGCTTTGAGGCGACAGACTTGCAAAGCACACAAACCCCCCCCCCCCTCCACCAACGAATACACAAATCTAAAGTATGTGTTTAGAAACGAATGAATGAATGAATGAATAGCAATACAATCTATATCACACTGCCACTATTTGTGGTTTAAGGTGAAACAAACTGGTCACACATCCAGTTCACAGACAGGGAGTTTGGAGACAGTGGAGCTGCAGCATACAGTATAGAATTTACCATTAAATGACAATTTTTAACGTGCAATGTTCTGTACTGAGGGGGAAAAAAGTATGTTCAGAATATCTTTTGTATTGCAGCGCGACCACAGTATAGCAAAACGGGAAGACAATCTGCATTCTGAAATAACTTATGACCTTTAGAATATTGTACAGCATCAAAAAAGAAACTGTATTTGTCTTTAGATTTGGTGAAATAAAATATTGTTTTTTTTCATCCCTTGTTCCAAGTAACAACTGCATGACAGGTGCAGTATTTGCAATTTGGGTGACATTCTGGATTTGTAATTTTTAGAACAGGGGGGTGGATTTAGATATTTCACAAATGTGGAAAATGTCAAACCTGGTACTAGAAAATTGTAAAAAAAGCAAGTACTGTGAGACAAAGGTTATAATAGAGGTTAGGGTTAAATGAAAATCAAAACTAAATGCACTGTCTTGTGAATTCGACAAACCACAGAGAAGAGTGTTTTCAAGAAAACTGGCAATTTTGATGGATTAAAAAAATCGCCATGTATATGAAGTGAGGCTTTAAAGTCTTGAAAAATCAAGTCATTCACGGCGCTCTGAAATGCTGCGGGCGTGTCTGCTGAATGCGTTGAAACCACACTCTGCTCAACTGTCAATCAAATACAATTTCTACTACTTGGAAAAATGGAACCCACTTTGTCTAGCATCTTTCTTATGCCTACACGTAATAAAAATTTTGAAATTCCCTCTCTCTACCGCTTTCTCCGTGACCTGCACTCACTCACGGCCAACAACGAGGCGCTCTAAGCGGCCACACTAGCCCGATTTCTTTCCCCCTAAGGAGGAACTGGGAGGCAGTTACAGTATATGGGATATACAGCGGCGATTCACTGGCGACCAGCTTGCACTAATGAGGACAGGCGCTATAGAAAACAAATGTATGGATAATTATATAGTGCTGCTTTTACATTCCCACTATGTTTCACTTCACCATGTCGATACACAACCTCAGTTGGTCTCACGCGGCTAATCCATCGCTGGTGGGAATGCAGATTTTCGTCTTTTCATGCTCACTGCAGGGTGCCATCATTTAACACATCACGCTCCTTTTACACTCGTCCCCAAAAGGCTGCTGAAGCAATTATTGTCAGCTGCGGTTCTTCTTCAATTGCTATACATTTACCCGAAACCCCACAGCCTATCTGGCTGCTCTGTATATTGCTTCCCGTTACTGATAGAATAAATTACTTTTCCATTTAAAGGTGTCTTACGTTCTTGCCAAATATCCTCTCAAAATGTAATAAATGGTGTCGTCTTGCTCACTTACGGGCCACATTAGGTATACCTGAACCCACAAGCTATTGTAATTATTTCAAATATGTAAGCGCAAGGCGGAATGGTGGAGACTGGTTAGCCCGTAGCTGTGAATGTGAGTGCGAATGGTTGTTTGTTTATATGTGCCCTGTGATTCGCTGGCGTCCAGTTTAGGGTGTACCCTGCCTCTCGCCCTAAGATAGCTGGGATAGGCTCCAGCACGCCCGCGACCCTTGTGAGGATAAGTGGAACGGAAGATGAATGAATGAGTAAATGAATGTAAGCACGACATGCTGAAAAAAAAAATATATATACAAAATAAAATAAAAAAAGTGAAATCGACCTGGCAACAAGGGTTGTCGCAAACAGGGCAAATTTCATGAAGCTAAATTCTTTAAAGTTGGAAGAACGGGAAAAATGAATGAAGAATAAATGATAAACAATCAAATATGTATTGGAAATATACTGTAGCTGATAACTGGAAAAAATAATGTGTCTACAAAGAAAAAGTAAAATAAAAATGTTAATTAAATGCAAATATATTGAACTTAAAAGTTAAATACAACTGAACTATACTCAGGCAGTGGTTCGTTCACCACTAGTTGTAAAAACAGTGCCAACTGTTGGGCGACTTGCCCCCGCAGTTATGTAATCCATGTTGCTCCTCTCTCAGTATTTTTATTTTTATTTTTTTTTTCATTTTAAACATTTATATCAGCTGAGAAGTGGGTGCATAAAGTGCACAGAGGGTGGGGGCGGGTGGGGTGGTGGTGGTGGTGGGGGGGGGGGGGGTCATGAACAGGGTGTACTACACCAGCGGAGGTTTGTCTTCTGGTGTTTTTCATTTATGCTCTCAGGGCAAATATTTTGACCTTTTCCAGCCCTCCATCCGACAACAACACACTCCCACCACCACCCTTACGCCTCCTGGCAGACTTGCTCACCCGTGACATTCTAATCTACTTGAGGAAGGGGGGTAGGACGCTTTGAGCGCTTTTTCACTACTTTGACGCTGCCTTCGTAGTCAAGCCCTGTCATTACCCCCCTGGTGCGCACACTGCTGTCCTTGTTCTTTTTTGCCCTCGCACTGTCATCGCCGCAATATGGACTACATTTACAAATGTGCTGTTGGAATGAATATTTAAGTAGTAATCCGACTTCTCCTGACCTCCATCCCTGAGCAGTTTCTCTTCCAAAAGCATGTACTGTCTATATTGCCAGGAGGATGTAAAATTGAGGTTAAAAAAAACCCAGCAAGAACACATTCACACAATTATTTTCTTATAAGCGACAAAACTTTGTTGATTTGTTTTTAGAAATTTAGAAAAATTTATCTCATTTAGGGTATAAATTTTCATAACGTAAAGTTAAGCCCCTCTAGAGAGACCAAGCGCTCCCGCGAAAAACAAAGTCTATGAGTAATTAACACCCACATAAAAGGTTTCCAATTGCTTATAGATGCCATAAGATGGCAGCAATGCACAAGTTTCTATTCGACAAGACTATGTAATAATTAAATTAAGCTCCTGCCCCTCACTTCAACATAGTTCCTTGACATCAAGATGTCACAAAACAGCACCAAAGCAATATTTTTATATGAAATATAGCTTTGGCCTGAGCACAAAAACAGCGAATATCGCAGGATAGGTTTCTCCCTCCTCAAAAAAATAGCGAAGAGTCAAATTTGTGAATGCTGAAACTTGAATATGTGAAGGTTCACTGTATATAAAACAATGTTGGCCGTATATTATAATTCATGTCAAGTGAAACCAGAGTTTGGATTTAAGTTAAAAAGGACTATAGTGGATACACAACATTGTGGAGCGAAAAGCTAATCGTTAAAGATGCCATCTCTACTTGGCTGAGTAGTTAACTATTTAATTGCGTCTGTAAACAAAGCTGTTTACAGTTACCCATTATTATTTTCCTTACGGGAAAAGGAAGGTATTCGTCAAGATTAGTCAAGCAAAACAAGTGTATTTTGATGTAAAATTGACAATTAAACGAATTTCACACTGGCCCAAAGGTCGGTCGAGTTGGTTGGCATCTTGCACAGTTTTAAGCCGATTTACGACAAGATTTTCCAAACTCTTGAGCTCCTAATCCCTGAGATTCCTCATACTCAGGAACTTCAGCTTCAAAGCCGCCTCTTTCTCGACTTGATTTGCTCGACGGTTGATAATCTTCAATTACACGTGATTGCCACCTACAGAGTTTAAGTGAAACTGTTCCCACCCAAACATAATGAGTGTCTCTCAGTTAAAAAAAACTTACCGGACTTTAGTGACTTGATACCATCCGGGACGCCGAGAGTTAAGCACAATTTCTCCCTCCGTGTCGTCCCTCAGATTTACGGCGAATGACTGCGGGGTTCATGGGCATGGCGGTGGCCATCATCCTGTTCGGTTGGATCATCGGCATGCTCGGTTGCTGCTGGGACCGAGGACTCATGCAGTACGTGGCGGGCTTGCTGTTCCTGATGGGAGGTGAGACACACAAACGTCACTCGTTCGGCTATAGTGAAACCGGCGATGAATGTTCAACGTCATTCGAGTGAATTGATCAGGACAAGCAGCAGTAAGCAGTAAGGAAATGGGAGAGCAAAATTAATGAGCTTTTTGGGGGAAAATGACCCATCTAAATGCAATTCAAATCAGCCCTTATCCACACTAAACAGTACTTCTGTACACCTTTGTTGCCCCAGAACAGTCGAGCTGCTGTAATAAAAGCAAAACAAAAGAAGGATGATTCCCCGCTGATGGCGATGACAAAAATATGAGGGAAAAGCAAATTCATATTAAAACCATCTTTCCCTGAGGTTTAATTAAAAGGGAAATCTTGTATTTTAAAAGTTGTTTGGCATTGCGATACAACCAAGAGGCATAACACCATTATGTATAATGTACTGTTTTAGTATGTTATTTGTCGAATGTCAATCCGCTATAAACTACTTAAAGCAAGAAGAATTACCAGATGAGGGTTCATCATGTATACATCCAACTGTTTGCCACAAGAGAGCAAAGATAGCGGTGGTTTTTATTTGCGATTTTAATTGTGATTTAGGTCAATGAACGAGAACACAGAGCGAAGTGCTGAAGCTCAGCTAGGATTAATGCGGTGCCCGACGGTTGTATATTGAACAGGCAATTAAGAGGCACAAGACAAGGCTCGGCCAGACTGCAGAGGCAAAATCCCAAAGAGGCAGCCCATAAGGTAATGTAGCGTTCCAAATGAGGCCGAATTTAGAACCAGCTGCCTCTAATAAAAGTCCAAAATAAAACGCTGTTGTGGTGTCTTAGTAATTAGGCTGCAATTCGTCCTTCTCAAAGGTAGCGGTTGAAGCAATAGGATGTATGGAGCGGTTTTGAAAATATACCACGAGCATACGGAACCATCATTTACTGACTTATAGTTTCGGATTAATCAATGTAAAAAAAAAAAAAAAATGCAAAGTTGATATACATACAATCAGTATTGGGAAGATTACTTTGGAAATACAGTTGGTTACAATTACAAGTTACCCTGTTGAAAATGTAATCGTAGTTTAATACAACTAACTACATTTGATGATGTTTATTTTACTTTTCTTAATTATGAAGAAATGTACCAACAGGACCCTTGAATGTTTCCCCTAAAAAGATAAATATCATAGACATTACATAAATAACAAACTGATTAAGAAAAACATGATGAAATGTAAATACGTAATAAATGTGTTTGTTGCTTTATATGTGTACAGCATGTGGAAAACCCCCATGCCATGCTGACCTAGTGACAAATGTGCACAATTTAGACAATATCACTTCATTTGACAACCCAGATAAGTGAACGTTCCATGAAAAAGTCAAAACATTGGCACAGATTTCCACGGACACATGCACCCGTTGGTTGTTATGGGGGTCGTGGGAGAATCATAAAACAGTGAAAAAGTATTACAATCATCATGGCTGTAAAATACGACATCACATTGTTTGATAGAAGATGCTTTTATCCAGAAATGAGCGGTGTAAAACAGGAGAAATATAGTTTCCCTTCTCTCTAAAAACATGAAGGATTGCTCATCCATTATTTATGTCACGTTTATTTGATTTCATATTTGACATATGATATGTAATTGAGATATGCATGTATCGTCAAAACTGACCCGGACCATACTATGTGTGTATGGAAAATAAACAGTATTTAAGGGTTAATACTGTATGTGTCAAAAAGCTGCTAGGTTGGCAACTGCTGCAGGTTTGGCACAATATGACTTGGAGTTGCTGGTGGCAAGTTTGGCTGTTCACATAACGCCCCATCTGCTGTCGCAGGCACCTTCTGCATCATCTCCCTGTGCACCTGCGTCGCTGGCATCAACTTTGAGCTCTCGCGCTACCCGCGCTACCTGTACGGCCTGCCCGATGACATCGGCCATGGCTACGGCTGGTCCATGTTCTGCGCCTGGGGAGGTCTGGGCCTGACCCTCATCGCGGGCTTCTTCTGCACGCTGGCGCCCTCCGTGCAGCCGATACCGAGGTCCACCTGCCCCAAGTCCCGCCAGGAGAATGGCACCGTGTGCTAAAGCGGCCCCAAAAAGCTCCCCCGAAGCAGAGAAAATATCCATTTCTCCATCCGTCGACCTTTCATCGCTCTGTCCTGGTCACCGTTTTTTTTTTCTTTCTTTTTTTTTCTGTGTTCAAACATGGGTGTTTGATGATCTGCTATGTTGAAGAAAAAAAATATGGAAAAAAAAAAAAAAAAAAAAACCCCCGCCAGAAATAGTATCAGAAAATACCAAGTTGTGCGTGTTTAATTGTTGTGGAGGGGGTATTGCTTTTGAGAAGGACATTTGCAGTCATGATCTTCGCTAAAGAAGAGGATAAAGAGTATGAATTTGAACTGTGACTACGGAGCAATCACTTCCAAAATCAAAGAAAGAAAGACTTCGAGGTTTCGTGTGGATTTGGCCTCTTGGCATATTTCTTCGAGGAATGGACCTGACGGAATAAACTACCGGTACTCAAGCTGCCGAAGTTACCTTGGGATATATGGACCGAGGTCGTTGTATTATACTGTACAGAATATTCCAGAGACAAGCAGGAAGTATCATTCCATCCCCCTTTAGGCGCATATGACGATACCATAGCTACCATTTTCTACATTGATTTCCTTTTTAATGAAGCCATTCACATTGTGAACGAACTGAGCAAATGTGTGTTAAGAATTTAGTTCCTATTGTAGTCCTTAGAAGTAAATGTACGTATGAAGTGTGTTTGTGTGTTTGTGCGTGTGTGGTGGAGAGTTGTTCGACAGTTTTCATGCAGGGGGACATGTAAAAATTATCATAATGGCAAAATGGAGCCCTGTATTTTGTCAGAAGTATTGATGATGGAGAGATGCAGTATCCTGTTTAATCCAACTGATTCACGCAACGACTAAAGTGTTAAACTGGTCCACCCGACCTGGAACGATGGGAAAATCTGATTTCACTACCTGGCGGGATTCATCACGGCTCGGGAAAGAATAAATATCAAAGCACAAAGTCATAAAGGAAACACTTTGCTGTATGAAAGTTTTCTGGTTCTGTAAGATTCCCCCGAAGAAAAAAAAAAAAAAAAAAAGATTATTTCCATTGATTCATCTCGCATAGGGACATCAGTAGTTGATACGAATCGATGCAACATCCAAATTAACATTTACGACGTTACGGTTGCTAAATCTGTCAAGCTTTTGGAACAACTTGGGGAGATAATCAGATTTTTCTTTTTCTTTTTTCTTTTTTACGTAACTGGGTGAGCTCCAATTACTATGCCCATAATTTTAAAAAGCAAAAATGTTAAAGGCCTATAAAATCGTTGAACCGGGGCACATACTGTATGGCTGGTATTTTGACGTTAGCATTTCGGTTAAACTATTTTACAGACCACACATGGATATTGCTCACCTTGGAGCAGACAAAGGGTGTGGCTGTCCATTTTCGAGGTATCTAACAAACTGTTAAAATAATAATCATAACAATACTACTAATAATAATGATACATTCCCTTTAAATCTCTCTGGACAACGTGGGTCACTTATCCAAGGTACTCCAAGCACATCATTGAACAATGATTACCTTGAAAAAGAGCTATTATTTTGTTGTTTTGAGTTTTTGGGAATAAATTGTTATCCATGAAGATTCATTCCCATTGTGAGTTATTACTTGGGCACTTGATGGAGAATTACTATTATCCATCACTTTACGCCTGGAATCCATAATGAAATAATTGTTTTTATTTTACCAGGTTGTTACGCTATATTAAACAATGATCCTAATTGAGGATAATATTTATTTTGGATGCAAAAATCTGCTCATTCAGTATTACTGTCGCGTTTGAAGTGCATGGGGTTTTCTGGTTGTCAGTATTGATCGTATTTGGCCACATTTATTGAGCTACAACAAAACGGGTGAATATGGTTCAGATATGCTACAATTTCTTTTAACTTGTCAAGTTGGAATGTTTTTTTTCTTTTTTTTTTTACTTTCATTCCAGGCACGCGCCCTCGGAAGTGCACCTGAGGCAATTGAGCATGAAATTACTTTAACCCTACCAGACATCAAGGGCTCTGCTGCTCAAAATTTTCATCGACAATGAAAAGGATGCAAGGACATGCACACGTGCAGACAGACCCAGCTTTTAAAAAAATCGGAACAATGAGCTACAAGAGGGTTAAAAATAAAATAAAAAAAGCACATTGTCAAGGCCTTATTAATTCATTGTATTCACTTCCATAATGCCAGATGACAAAGCGACAGTGCGCAGGCAAACAGGAGACTCCTACAGAAACGTCCATTTTACAATAAAGTATTGACGCATCCGATATCAACATGAAACTACTCAGATTCAGACCTTACCAAAGATAAACTCTTCGCACACAACAACAACAAAAAATGTTGCTGATTGACACCGCTTTAACCAATATTTACAGTGTTCCTGAGTTTTAGTGAGTCATCCCTGAGAAGCACATCGTCATGAGAGTATGCCACAGAATGGACGGCCCTGAAAAATCCAACCATTTGATGTACCTGAAAAGCATCGCGAGTCTTTTTGTAATGACAGTGGTACTGCAACTCCCATTCTGGACAGAATCAAACATGATCTGTCAACCTTTAACATGAGTAACGTGTCTGTCGAGTGAACATAAAACAAGATTTGGAAGAAGAAAAAAAAAGAGGAAATGTTCAACTGTGGAATGTAAAATCAAAACAGAATAAAATCTCATTGGTGTGTTTACTAATACTGCTGTTTGTCATCCATGGTGGTGAATGGAGATCTGGTGACCGTGAAAACCAATGCTAGAATTGTGTCTCTTGTATGAGTGTAACACGACAAACGAAACGACATTGACGGGCTAACCAAAATTAGTATCAATGTTACGGTAATTATAAACCGTCAAACAACTGCTATTTTAGCACACACAGAGCAGTTACAGCAATAACACATACACACCAAAACAAGAGCCCATTTTGAAGTCAAAAACCAACAGTGTTGATTGTGATGACTTTGCCACTACAAAAACTGGTGCTGGGGTCCTACCATTTGGACGAATCATTTCCACACGAGACTTAATTTTTGGATGGCTCTGGATATGACATTAGTTGCCAGATTTCTTTTTCACTGTGTCACATTATAAACAGCACCACTGATTGGTTGTGAAGTGACTTTCCTATTTAAAAAAAACAAGGACCTATTCTTCATGCGATCGACATGAGCTTGATGGGACTATTTTTGAGTACGGTAAATTGTAGGAAGCTGTAGCTCTTGCTAAAGCCGCCATGTCACCCACCCAATGTCATAATCGGTCGACCTAATGAATTTTCACATCCTGATTTGATACTAAGTCATTACCAATCTTAGCATGCCAGGCACAGTATGAGAGCGTAATTCTCTCTCCTGACACCATCTGCAGCCTCCGCTGTAAGATCTAGACAAGTTAATTGGCCCACACCGAAAGCTTTTGGGGACCGTCCTTTCAAATGCATTCACGGGAAGCAACAGCACAGGAAACTATCATGAGTCTCCCGTGAGCTCGTTCAGCCGTTAAGCTCAAAAATGAGCGGCACGTCTCCGCAAACTAAGGACTTGAGGAAATTATGTCACAGTCCTGGAGTTATTGTTTGTTTTTGCGTTGATATATTTCCAGATCTTTTTAGTTTCTTCTTTGGACTGGGAGAATTGAAACAAGACAGCAAGTCCAGCTGTACTGGTACACCCACAAGTCTCAGCACATCTCCCAGGGATCCATTCAACGCTACAAGAAAGCCACCCCCTACTTCCTTCCAACCACCTACCCGCACCACTTATGAAGAATAATTTTTCAACTATGCACGCAACAGGAGAAAAGGGTCACGTAACATTAGCTATGAGCTATTCCATCTCGCTAAAATTAACTTTTGCAAGCGGTGCTTCTTCCTCAGACATGTTTCTGATATTACGCAAGTCGCCCTCATGTAGTTAAGAAATATACAAGGTTGGAACACCGTGTGAAACAAAAATAAAAACAGTATGTGATTCACAATAGAACATGTAAAGCTCTTTTATTGCTTAAATGAGTAGCCATAATTCCCTCAATAAATGCATACAGTATCTCAGATTGTTTACAATATAGTATAGCCCAACGTTAACAAAACAAAACAAAAAAAACTCATGCGTTCCAGATACAAACCAATTTCTTTTATGGGATCGATTCATTATTTTTATTGTCTTTCCCCCCAAAATTAAACTGGCCTGCATTGAACATCGACAAAGACTAATATATTAGTGGCATTTCTTTTCGAAGCCTAATATTAAAGTCCTTGAAGCCACCATTCTGATAATGAGTTCCTATACGAGTCAAACCTCACTGAAGAATCGAAACGAAACATGATGAGCGTGATTATGGTCCAATTTGATCCGAAGGCCGACAACCCTAGATGACGACCGTTGATCAATTGACATGTATGGTTACGGCCAGAATTATTTGGAGGATAAACAAAAGTTTCATGTGAAAAGCACTTCTCGGCCACACATATAAAATGAGCAAATGGAAAAACAGTAACCAATTAAGAGAACAATCCCTTACCTTTACTGCTGTGGTTGCCTTGCAAACTAGATCATTTTGTGTTGTCGTGTGGAGGACCCCTGTAAGAGATTTTTTTCGATTATTCTCGTCGCTTTACTATTGTACGATATAAAGAACACCTTAAGGAAATAATGCAAGGGACATGTACTCTGTGTAAACCAACACCTTACACTACACATTTGTCACATACAGTGGATTAAAAAAAGTCTACACACCCCGGTTCAAATGTCTGACCTAGGCCCTGTAACACCCTAAAAGGTATCAAAATAGTGGCATAAACACCCAAGTTAATCAGACCAACAGCGCACGGCTGTGTCAAACGGAAAGACAAGCTGGGAGCCGATTAGCCGAAAAGGTCGACAATGCCCAGATGAAATTAATCATGACCAGGATAGAAGGGAGTAAAGCGGCCAAACAAGCAAGATCCAAAAAAGGCTACAAACGGAAATCAATAGTCCATAGGGAGCCTGTAATACGTCCTAGAATGAGTGTGGCATGCGTTGGGTTGACGAAGAGATGTGTCTTCTTCGAACTGCAAATGTTAAGACAGGGCTCCGTTGTTATTAGCGCTGTGGAGGGGCCAGAACAAATCCCATTGTCCTCGGATACAGGCTACAGTTTGTACTTGGGAAAGAATTTAGTAATTTCTGGGGTCCAAGTTTTGAAAAATAATAAATGAAACGCATAGAGAATACGAGGGATGAGCGGGTACTGATTCCAGGTGTTGGTATTGGGCCAGTAATGTGACTATTCCAACATATCGGGTATTCGTGAAGGCTGCCAATACCAGCCACGAATAATGATACACTGAAAAAACAAATCTGACCGAGTAAGTCCTGCGGCGGTTTGACACATCGGCCAATCATCACGTGCATCCGAAAGAAAGGTATTTGTTCACAACTATGTCACTGTGTTAATTATAATTTTATGTATCAAAAGTAAAAGCGGTATCAGTAACTGGTAACAGGGCGTACTCAAGAATACTCGTACTCGTATGGGTCTGAAAAAAAGTTGTATCGAACATCCCTACTCGGTGGGATGCAGTAAAATATGTGAGGTTTGCTCCCTCAGCAAACCGATATCGAGGACGGTTTAAGGCGATCCACATGTTGAGATGGCGTAGATGACTGACACCACCTAATTAATCCGTTGTCTCTTGCGCCCGAATATGAATGCGACTAAGCGGTGTGGATGTAATCGTTTTTGCGCCAGGACTAATGAGGTTCCGCAGACAGCCGGGCCTCACGAGGACCACAGCTTTTCCTGTTACCATGGCTCTATGAATAATAAATACCAATTGACAGCGTGATTGCTGGTTGACTCACGAATCTCCACAGTTGGCTCCCCGTAAGAGTGCAAAGAAAACTGGGGGGACTGTTTTGAAACGTGATCATTTAAATCGGAGCGGTCGGTTTGGACTGTTCCTTGAAATATAGCAAGCTTCTGGAAGTGGCAAATGAAATGCAAAAAATAATAATATTAATAAAAAAATAAAAAATAAACAGTATTCTCCACAGGTCGTTACCCAGCCCTCAGTGCTTTTCATCCGGCAGGCCCGACAGGAAGCAGGGCATCATCATCATCATCATCATCATCATCCTCGAAATGTGGATTATATGATTTCGAACTCCCTACAAGTTTGAGTTTTATGATGAACCCTGACTCAAAACGTCCCTTTTTGACACACAGGTCACTGTATGTCTTGTATATTCTCGCCAAAGATTTGGAACGAATACAAGCAGATTACAGATATACAAATTTGTCGTCAAAGCAGTGTGGCTGATTTTAAACACGTAATCTGTGCACTGGTAAAACCACATCTCGTTTGTCGCATTTGTAAAGTGTGAAACTGAAGCGAGCCAAACAAGTCCAAGTGGGCTTGTTCACTGGGGATTATGGATTTCCAGATTTATAAACGGTCACATCGATAGTCAAAGGTTTACGCTATTCTGTGGACAGGTTTAACCACGTTGCATTTGTTGCATCGCACAATTGTCTCTACATTCGCAAAGTCTAAAAATTGAACGGACACAGTCAAAACCAGCACATTGGTCACGCTTGACTATTCAGGACTCTAATTGATCTTTTGCTCATTTGTCACTTTTTTTCTGATAAAATGGAGGTCAAAGGGGCTGCCTGGCAAGGGAGAGGGTAGGCTAGTATCAAGATGGATTGGCCACTGGACTGATTTCAATTAAATTAGCAGCAAGATCTGATGAGTCTGAGAGAAAATGCACAACTCTAAATCGTATTCCAACCACTGCTCATTTATATTCATGAAATACTAGTTGTGTCTTGTAATGGAGTGAGCCAAGTTACCGGAAAGTGACTCTGCTTAATTCAGCCTAATTTTTTAAATCTACAGTTTATTGTTTTATTGATTGGTGTAATTCACTAAATTATAATCCATTACAAGGGCACATCTGCCAAGTCAGCACGTGACACAAATTGATTTGAAATCTTTCCTTCCTCCAGCTGATGACAAACCTTAAAATTTACAGCGAGTCGTTGCTGCTACCATGTGGACATATAAAGATATGCAGCCAGAAGACAACCAATAAGGTTGTTTGGGATTAGGTTTGATCCCTTTTAAAACTCGAATAAATGTATTTTATTATTCCACTGCTATTTGGCTTGAGTATGTTTTGCCGTTTACGATACCGCAAAAGTTATTATTTTCGCTGGGTCATGCTCCCTTACATCAAAGGAGGGACATTTGGTCCATGACCTTTACAAAATATATACTTTTGGAGCAATGATTCGTAAAGTGTCGTAAGCAAGCTCTTTCTAGTGGTAAGTTGAGTATTAAGTTGTATTTAACTTTGAAGATCAAGACATAATATTACTGAAGTAGATGTTTTTAGTTTTCATATTCAGGATCAGTGTTAATGTTCAATGGCCATATTTTTGCAATATCGTAGGTGAACAATAGATCATAAAAGGTGCTGAAAAGTGGAACTGGGGATTCAGAGCGGAAAAACAAAATTTTAAAATTAATGAAGCAGCAGCTGTATAGAATAGTCAGGGAGAGAGCGCTGCAGAGAATTTGGGGACTTTGTTTGGATCAGTATTAGTGTCCAATTAAGTTGTTCTGGAATCCTCCGCCGGCATGCGCTGCTGGTTTAATTGGCAAGAAATGGGGTGATTCTGCCACACACGATTTACTTCAGTGCATGGCTAAGTATTAAGTTAATGGACAGTAATGGGGCAAAACCACTGACATTTTTGCACAGCTTGTCTTAGGCGATTTGCAGGATCTCTTTTGTCTTTTCCCTTCTGTTTAAACTTGCTTTATAGTCCCGAAGGGGCCTCTGGGGGGAAAGGACCACGCAACATTCATATACGCTAATGAGAGGTTTGTAAATTGGTAATCAACGAGTTTAACACTTTATAAAGCCTTGATAAGATGCTGTCAGTTTCAGACATCATTACAAATACTGTAAAGCTGTATAAACAACAGCAGGTTAAATGCCGCTTTACAATAGTGAGCTCGTTTGCTTATAATTAGTGCATAACTACTGTGAATAACATAACAGAACACACAGGAAAATCCCGGCGTTCTCCAAGGAGGGCACCAGTTCGCTGCTCACAAAGTTGGCATCCTGATGACTGTAGGAGATGAACGCGTGGTATGAAAATGACATATTCTTCAGCAAGTGTGAGCGTTTCTTTCCTCTCCTCTTCACCCTAATCCACACCCATAACATCTTTGTGTACCACACACCATCCAGTTTGTAGAAAACGAGGCCAAAAGTTGTTGCTACTAATAGTAACACGGAGAAAGCCATTGTTGTTTGGAGGCATATTTCGCAGGAGATCACACTGGTTTTATACTCGGACAGAGGAAAGCCCTGCTTTGGGGTGCTGCATAAATAAGCCAAGGGCCAGTCCAGGAGCAGAGACTTGTTAAAGTCTTTGAAGAACAAGTGTAGGTCACAGGAGCATACGAAGGGATTGTTTCCAGCTTTGAAGATCTGAAGTTTAGGAAGTCCCCCAAAGAGATGCTGGGAAAGTGTTGTGATTGCATTCTGGTCCACGTAGAGACTGATCAGATTCGGGCCGCCAAGCCATTCAGGAAGCACTTGGATACTGTTGGCGCTGAGCTGGAGGTGTGTCAGGTTGGGAAACCGAGACAGGTCCTCTTGCGTTATGGCAGTTATTCCAGTTTTTGATAAGTCACTGGATAATTCACTGGAAATTTGGTGACACGTACTCAAAAACATTGTTGCCAAAATTGTTATTCCCGAGATTGAGCTCAATCAAGTGAGCGGGCCATTTGCATCTGTTGTCCAAGTAGATGAAATTGAAGCTCAAATACAGGGAGTCCAGCTTCTTCATGTCATTCGTCCGTCTTGACATGAAGGACAAACTGAAGAAACGGTTCTTGCTCAACAACAGGTGCTTCAGTTTGGGGAAGACGCCGGTGTAGGAACATGAAAGCCACCAGATGCCTGAATCTGACAGGAGGCTGTCTGACACATCCAGGGTCTCCAATGTTGGCAGGACGGATAAGAGTTTACAGGGTAGAATGTCCATTCCACTCCCAGAAAACTTAACATAGTTCACATTTGAAAGGTCCTCAAAGCTCATGTTATATGTAGGATTCCAGTATTGATAATGTATCACCGTATCAAAAATTACAGAGCGAACACCAATGCTGTGATTGACGGGTGAAACTTAAACTGTAACCCATCAGGTATATCTTCATTGTATGTGATGTTGACAAAGGAGACATCCTCAATAGAAGCCAGCCAAATGTTCTTTAAGAATATGTTGGATCTATCACACCCAACACCGATAAAAAATAGACACACAGCAACGAAGACGCTGGTTTCTTCCTTTCTCTCACGGTCAGCAAGCAACCATCAAAATCGTCCATAATACTAAGGCAAGCTTAGCAAATAAATGATAACTTCTACGATTTATTTAACAGAATATCTCCATGAACGAGCTGTTTAGCCAGGTGTCTCACATGCGGCATTGCTTTCAGCATCCCAAGAGCTCCCAATTCATACATTCGCCATGGAACTCCTGCACCCAAAACCAAATGTTGCAAGGGGATGTTTATCACAGGTTTGAAGTCATTTAAATTCACTGTCAGAGCTGCTTTGCTTCCTAATGACAGCACTCGCAGATTTGTAAGGTTCTGAAAACACTTTGGCAGCTGATAGCCCTCGTAGAGATTATCGGACAAATCCAACACGGTCAGTCGTGGCAGTGAAATATCAGGAATGATTGTTAATTCATGGGAGGACATATCGAGAACTTGAAGTGTTGAAACACACTGGGAGAGATATCCTTGAGCCCGCAATGAGTCGCCTTCAGAAAACACAACAGAGGCAGTCGGGGGAAAGCCCATGTAGTGATACTTTGGATGGAGTTGTGAGAGATGTCCCAGTATTCTGTGGTGTTGGGGAGATGTATGGGAAAGGATGTTAGATTTTGATAGGAGAGGTATGCAAATCTTCTCCTCGCAGTAACACATATTTCGAATCGGTTGTCAACCAGCCCTGTTGCCTTGCGGTCTGGAGGTAACAGGGAAATAACCAACAAGACCACCACAACGGTCCTGAAAAAGCAAATACGTGATAAATCGGTATTATGTGATTGATTAAATGATTTGCATTAGCCCAGTGATCAGCAAAGATTACTGAACGGAGAAGAAAAGCATCTGACCCTTGGAACGACATCTTCGGACGCAGTCAACCGTGAACACGTCAGGTCGATTGTGTGTGCTGTGTGTTTAAATCTCTGCTCTGAAGATGCTCCTCATCTCTCTTCCTCTTTTTGTAACCATCATGTCTTCATTTCTGCTTCTGCTTTACTCTTGTCAACAGCCCTAATAAAGGGTTTTGAAAATGGTTTCCAAGTTAGTTATTAACTACTTGGTAAAAGGAGAAATACAATGCATTGGTTTCATTTTTATTTTTTAAAATTTTTTTTTACAATTTAAAACGGTTTCTAAATGTCTTGATGAAATGTCTCTGGCATTCTTCAGTCAAAATACATAAAGGATATATGATTATGGCACACTTAATGAGGAAATATCGTGAACATTTTGTTTAGGGTTCAAATAACCAGTTCTGGCTTCCTGTCATTCATTTGGAGCCTAAACGTGGAGGTTTGAACATCTCCTCTGGAGGGAGTCCCCAAGAAACTCACAAATGGTCACTAGATTTATGCTCATGGCATCATTATTGAGATAGCGCTCAAGGGGTGGGAAAAAATGCTGAAAATAGCAACAAAGTCATAAAGTAAGTTGCCAACGGTGAACCGGAGCTCACTTTGTTTCATACCTTCGTTTCACCATGGACGTCATGACAATGAAAGCCGCCTAAAACCGAGGGATTTGAAGCATGAGAGAAACAACTCGCAGTCAAAAGAGGCAAAACACCCCTGGCCTCACATTCAATCATCGTAAGCTTTACCTTACAGATGACAAAGAAGGACAGCTACTGTATGCCATGCGCTGTCGTCTGTCTGACTAAAAATGTCCACATTTCTCCCTACAGGAACACAGATTCAAATATGTCCTGTTTCATGAGTGCAAACGACTAAATTTCATTTATTTTGAGACCAGTGGCTGAATTTGCCTGAATGTATTTCATTTTATAACGATAAAATTAATGATTGCTTTCGTAAAAGTGATCATGTTGGGCAATATCTGAATTTGCACATTCAAATTTCTTATTTTTGTCTATTTGCTATTCATGTTCTGAAAAATAATATACATTGGAAAGTGACCAGATAGTCAGTACCTGTAGTTTTTCACTGAATACTTACTATAACTCAAGCAAATATTTGGAGGACTACTTTTTACTTTCACTTGACTTGTAATATTCCAAAATAACAGTGCTCTTAGTTGATTAAAATTGCTGGCTACAATGCCCACCTTTGGAAGCTTGATACCCAAATGTCAGCCATTTGTCCCATGACACCACCATTGACCAGCTTTTCAAATTATGAATATTAAGCGATTTTTTTTAAAACAATCCACAAAATCTTTTGGTCAGTGCAAACTGACAACCACTTCCCAAATAGTAAAGCGTTGTTTTCAAATATAATTGCATAATATAGAAACACCTCAACACACTGTAAGGAGCAAATCAAATCTTCTAAAATGTTTAAAGCAGAGCAATAGTAGAGAATGACAATAGGGTTATATGGGGGAATTAAAATAATCACCCAATGCAAAGACATGTATAACTGGTAGTTATTTTTATTTTCAATTTCAATATGTCATGTGAGGGATCTGACACATTTTTAAATCAAGTCAAGAGATAAAAAAGTCAGTACGTGTACCCAATTTTAGCTTTGGCGCTTAAGTTGCCTTTCAAAGTTCAGCTTGGACAAATCTTGTCACACTAAAATGACGAGAGAAATGTTTATGTCATGTCATGATATCAGAGCACTAAGGTTGTTTTTTTTCGTTAGTATTTTGCACATACTGAACAACTGGTAAGTTTATTTTTGTCAATGTTTGATCATTTTGTTGAGAAAGAGAAATCCGGACCAAAAACCAAAAAAAAAAAAAAAAACATACAAGGAATAATCGGAAGCAAAAGTCACAAGGAAGCCAAACATCAAACAAAAGTACTGAAAACCAAAGAGCAGGAGACTCGATACACTATTTTACATTTGAATGCAGCGGAAATTTCCTTCCCGTGCATCTGCTAAAATTAGAGAAGCTGTCACGTAGCTGTAGAGAAAATTCAAATTCAAAGTATTCTTGACTGTTGACACTTGACCGAAAAGGGGAATATGATTTACACCAGTAATCATCACTATTTCTTTGATTTTCTCAAATGAAGCACACTGGAATGTATTGTAACATTCTCGTGGGATACCTTTTGACTTAACTTCACGCTTAAACTGTTGCAGTGAAGACATGTATTAAATATTTTAATTTAAGAATGATGAAGCAGCCAAGAATGTGATTGTCATTTGAACACCAAATATACAGTTGCTTCATTCAAACCAGGTTGAAAACCATTTAGAAATCATGAAGTGTATTATGAATTAATTTCCTAGAAATTATAACAGTTCCCAGCTGTCTGTGATTTATTTTTGTCAAAATAGGCTGTGGAGGCCCCCGAGAGACCCAACTGTTTGTATCCAAGCAATTGAAAAGTCCATTTCCATAAGATGCCCCCAAGCAACAGGTTATAACGGCTCAAAATTAAAATTGTGGTCGTCCACATTTTAATCATACAGCGTGTTGAACCTGATTTGATTAGTAAGTAGGATTGCTGTATCTGCAAGATCCACAGCCATATCCCTCAAAACTACAGATTTGTCTGCCATACGCAGCATGGATTTAAGGCTCGCCCAAAACACTTGCTGCTTCCGCTCGTCCTTCGGCCACTCGAGGTACGTCTGCTGCTGGAGCAAACTTCTCAGTCTCAAGTACTTTTTGGGCAAGCAATCTGTGGGGATGGGTTCCAACAGGATGAACACCAAAGAGTCCTCTTGGATGTTGATGGCTCTGTGCTGAGCAAAGAAGAGCTCGTAGTTGCACCATTCGCTCTGGACGAAATGTTTCGAGAGGACGAAGAGTGTTTTGTAGCTGGACTCCACGCAGTTGATGATGTTGTCTATGATCCAATCACCGGGTACAAAATCACGTTCGTGAACACACAGGAAATACCCGGCGTTCTCCAAGGAGGGCACCAGTTCGGTGCTCACAAAGTTGGCATCCTGATGACTGTAGGAGATGAACGCGTGGTATGAAAATGACATATTCTTCAGCAAGTGTGAGCGTTTATTTCCTCTCCTCTTCACCCTAATCCACACCCATAACATCTTTGTGTACCACACACCATCCAGTTTGTTGAAAACGAGGCCGAAGGTTGTTGCTACTAATAGTAACACGGAGAAACCAACTGTTGTTTGGAGCCATATTTCGCATGAGATCACACTGGTTTTATACTCGGGCAATGGCAGGCCCTCAAGATGTTTTGGGGTGCTGCATAAATAATCCAAGGGCCAGTTCAAGAGCAAAGACTTGTTAAAGTCTGTGAGAAACCAGTGTAGGTCGCAGGAGCATATGAAGGGATTGTTCCCAGCTTTGAGGAGCTGAAGCTTCGGAAATCCCCCAAAGACATGCCCAGAAAGACTTGTGATTGCGTTCTGGTCCACATAGAGACTGATCAGGTTTGGGGCATCGAGTAGTTCCGGGAGCACTTGGATGCTGTTAGCACTGAGCTTGAGGTGTGTCAGTTTGGGAAACCGAGACATGTCCTCTTGGGTGATGGCAGTTATTCCTGTTTTTGACAAGTAAATTCGCTGGAAATTTGGTGACAGGTGCTTAAAAATACTGTTGCCCAGATTGTTATTCCCGAGATTGAGCTCAATCAAGTGAGCAGGCCACATGCATCTTTTTTTCAAATAAATGGAATTGAAGCTCAAATCCAGAGACTCCAGATGTTTCATTTCATGCGTCCGTCCCGAGATGAAGGACAAACTCCTGAAACGGTTCTTGTTCAACAACAGGTGCTTCAGTTTGGGAAAGACTGAGGTGTAGGAACACGAAGGCCACCAGAAACCCAAATCAGACAGGAGGTTGTCTGACACATCCAGGGTCTCCAATGTTGGCAGGACGGATAAGAGTTTACAGGGTAAAATGTTCATTCCGCTCCTAGAAAACCTAACATAGTTCAGATTTGAAGCGTACTTAAAGCTTATGTTAACTGTAGGATACCTGTATTGATAATGTATCACCGTATCGAAAGTTACAGAGCGAAGACTAAGGC
Organism: Phycodurus eques; assembly: GCF_024500275.1. Classification (NCBI taxonomy): domain Eukaryota; kingdom Metazoa; phylum Chordata; class Actinopteri; order Syngnathiformes; family Syngnathidae; genus Phycodurus; species Phycodurus eques. Next base: position 5,473,616 of record NC_084546.1, on the reverse strand, counting down.
TGTGATTGAGGGGGTGAAACTGAAACCCATCAGGTGTATCTTCATTGTACGTGATGTTGACAAAGGTGAGATCCTCAATAGAAGACAGCCAAACATTCTTTAAGAATATCTCCATGAAGGAGCTGTTTAGCCAGGTGTTCTCGATGGTGAGGTTTCGCACATGCGGCATTGCTTTCAGGATCTGGAATGGATCGTCGGTGACGTTGCAGTCATCCGAAAACACACTCACAAACCTCAAGGCGTTCGCCCGTGTCACATTCAGATCCACGAGGAGATTGTCGAACACATTGAAGCGCCCGCAGAAGTTAGTGAAAAGGGACACTTTCTGCAGGGACAGCATCCCTAGAGCTCCCGATTCATACATTCTCCATGGAACTCCTGCACCCAAAACCAAATGCTGCAAGGGGATGTTCATCACAGGTTTTAAGTCATTTAAATTCACTGTCAGAGCCGCTTTGCTACCTAATGACAGCACTTGCAGATTTGTAAGATTCTGAAAACAATCCGGCAGCTGATAGCCCTCGTAGAGATTGTCAGTCAAATCCAAAATGGTCAGTTGTGGAAGTGAAATGTCAGGAATGATAGTTAATTCGTTGGAGGAAATATCAAGAACTTGAAGTGCAGGAGTGTGTTGAAACACTTTCGGAGAGATATCCCTGAGCCCACAATGAGTCGCCTTCAGAAAACACAACAGAGGCAGTCGGGGGAAAACTTGTGTGGTGATACTTTGGATGGAGTTGTGAGAGATGTCCAAGTATTCCGTGGTGTTGGGAAGATGTAAGGGAAAGGATGTTAGATTTTGATTGGAGAGGTCTGCAACTCTCCTCCTCGAAGTAACGCACATTTCAATTTGGTTGCCATCCATCCCTGCTGCCACGCAGTCTGGTGTTAACAGGGTAACAACCAACAGGACCAAGATGGTCCTGAAAAACAAAAACAAATATACAATAAGGTTTTATGTGATTTATTTATTTATTTTGCCTAATTTTTATCCGTGCAGTTATCAGCAAAGATGACTGAAAGAAGAAAAGCAGCTTACCCTTGGGACGACATAGCTTCCGCAATACTCAACTGTCAACTCGTCAAGTCGATTGTGTGTGCAATGTGTTTTAATCTCTGCTCTTGAGGGCACGTCAACACTTATTTTCTTCCTCATTTTTCAACAGAATGATGATTCTTCATTTCTGGTTTTCTGTTTCATTCTGTGAACAGCACTAGTGAAGGTTTTTGTAAATGGTTTGTCAGTTGGTTATTGAATACTTTGTAAAAGGAAGCCTCATGCTTTTTTTCACAACTGGAAATGTGTTTTAAGCAAAAATTTCTGACATTAATTCCTGAGTCAAAATACATTCATTCATTCATTCATTTTCCGTTCCGCTTATCCTCACTAGGGTGACGGGCATGCTGGAGCCTATCCCAGCTATCTTCGGGCAAGAGGTGGGGTCCACCCTGAACTGGTCGCAAGCCAATCGCAGGGCACATACAAACAAACAACCATTCACACTCACATTCACACCAAAGGGCAATTTAGAGTTTTCAATTAACCTACCATGTATGTTTTTGGGATGTGGGAAGAAACCTCAGTACCCGGAGAAAACCCAGATCGCCACGGGGAGAACATGCAAACTCCACACAGGCGAGACCGGATTTGAACCCTGGTCCTCAGAACTGTGAGGCAGATGTGCTAACCAGTCGACGACCGTGCCACCAGTCAAAATACAAAAGGGATAAATAATGATGGCTGACTTACAGTACAGTTCAACAAGACTGCAAACTTCAACAACTTACCGGTTGTGCTTCATACAATAGAGCAGTGATTCTCAACCAGTGTGCCGTGAGCGCTCTTCAGATGTGGCGTGGGAAATTATAAAATTTTACATAATTGCTCCAAAAAATTCTTTACAAGAAATAATGTATCTTTGTTCATCTATTTATGGCAGGGAGGGATAGTGACAGACAGAACAAATAAATGCTCTTCTATTAGATGGCAGGAATGACATACATTAATTAATGTATCCACTTTTGTGACATTTTTGTTTGTTGGTGTGCCGTGATATTTTTCAATTGTAAAATATGTGCCCTGGCTCCATAAAGGTTGGAAATGACTGCAATAGAGCATATCGGGTTTAAGACGCAGAGCAGTTTTGTGCACCAGCCCAACCACACACGGGGAGCTGTCAATCAGTGTGACCTGAACAATCGTAAATGTTACAGTATTCTGCCAGACACAAATCGAAGAGCAACTGGTTGTGTTAAGTATTTTGAAGAACACATTTCCCTTGTCATTCACCACAAAAGAAAGGACAGGAAGAAGAGTTTACAAGAGCAATGTAGTTCCCAGATAAGATAACTGTTAGGCGAGCTTCTTTTATTTTTTTCCTCGTCACGTGTGGGGTCTTTCAACAATTTAAAAAATTGGTAAAGGACCAGTTTGTGTGTATGCTTTAGCTGTAGTGCGAACACTGCTGTTCATGATGTCAGAGCATTAAATGTTATGCTTGTTTATATTCAGACAGGTATAACTAGTAGTTAATTTTATTTTCCATTTCAAAATGTCAGTTCTAAAATTTTAATAATCTGTAAAGAAAATAAAAATCGGTACGTGTACCCAACTTATATTCAGCGGTTAAGTTGCCTTTCAAAGTTCAGCTTGCACAAATCTTGCCACACACAAAAATTACTTGAGAAATGTTTATGTCATGTCATGATACCAGCACATTAAAGGTTTCTTTGGGGGGGGGTTAGTATTTTGCACAGACTGTACAATGAGTAAGTTTCTTTTTGTCAATGTTTGGTCATCCCGTTGAGAAAGAAAAATCCCCACCAAAGAACACAAAAAACAAAAAATACATTGAATAATTGGCAACAAAAGTTACAAGAAAGTCAAACATTAAAAAGTACTGAAGACCAAAGAGCATAAGAATATATATACAATTTTATATTTGAATGCAGCGTAAATTTCCTTCACATGCATCTGCTAAAATTAGTTGTCACTTTGCTGTAGAGAAAAGTCAAATTTTAAAGTATTATTGACTGTTGATACTTGAGCAAAAAGAGAAAGATAATTTAAACCAGTAATCATCGCTATTTCTTTGATTTTCTCAAATGAAGCATACTGCAATGTACTGTATCATTCTAGTGGATACCTTTTGACTTAACTTTACACAAAACTCAGAACTGTAGAAACATGTAATTAATTAGGCAGACACCTAGGACAAGGCAGCATGCCATTTGGACACTTAAACTGTTGCAGTGAGGACCCGTATTAAAGATTTTAATTTAAGAATGATTAAGCAGCCAAGAATGTGATCGACATTTGAACAGCAGATATACATTTGCTTCATTCAAACCAGGTTGAAAACCATTGACAAATTATGAAGTGGATTATGAATTAATTTCCTAGAATTTATAACAGTTCCCAGCTGTCTATGACCTACTTTTGTCAGAATAGGCTGTGGAGGCCCTCGAGAGACCCAACTGTTTGTATCCAAGCAATTGAAAAGTCCATTTCCATAACATGCCCCCATGCAATAGGGTGTAACGGCTCAAAATTTTGAATTTTACCCAATTGTGGTCATCCAAATTTCGGATTTTACACAATTGTGGTCGTCCACATTTTAACCATATAGCATGTTAGGTCTGATTATTAAGTAGGGCTGCTGTATCTGCAAGATCCACAGCCATATCCCTCAAAACTACAGATTTGTCTGCCATACGCAGCATGGATTTAAGGCTCGCCCAAAACACTTGCTGCTTCCGCTCGTCCTTCGGCCACTCGAGGTACGTCTGCTGCTGGAGCAAACTTCTCAGTCTCAAGTACTTTTTGGGCAAGCAATCTGTGGGGATGGGTTCCAACAGGATGAACACCAAAGAGTCCTCTTGGATGTTGATGGCTCTGTGCTGAGCAAAGAAGAGCTCGTAGTTGCACCATTCGCTCTGGACGAAATGTTTCGAGAGGACGAAGAGTGTTTTGTAGCTGGACTCCACGCAGTTGATTATGTTGTCTATGATCCAATCACCGGGTACAAAATCACGTTCGTGAACACACAGGAAAAACCCGGCGTTCTCCAAGGAGGGCACCAGTTCGGTGCTCACAAAGTTGGCATCCTGATGACTGTAGGAGATGAACGCGTGGTATGAAAATGACATATTCTTCAGCAAGTGTGAGCGTTTATTTCCTCTCCTCTTCACCCTAATCCACACCCATAACATCTTTGTGTACCACACACCATCCAGTTTGTAGAAAAGCAGGCCCAAGGTTGTTGCTACTAATAGTAACACGGAGAATCCAACTGTTGTTTGGAGCCATATTTCGCATGAGATCACACTGGTTTTATACTCGGACAATGGCAGGCCCTTAAACTGTTTTGGGGTGCTGCATAAATAATCCAAGGGCCAGTTCAAGAGCAAAGACTTGTTAAAGTCTGTGAGGAACCAGTGTAGGTCGCAGGAGCATATGAAGGGATTGTTCCCAGCTTTGAGGAGCTGAAGCTTCGGAATTCCCCCAAAGACATGCCCAGAAAGACTTGTGATTGCGTTCTGGTCTACATAGAGACTGATCAGGTTTGGGGCATCGAGTAGTTCCGGGAGCATTTGTATGCTGTTAGCACTGAGCTTGAGGTGTGTCAGTTTGGGAAACCGAGACATGTCCTCTTGGGTGATGGCAGTTATTCCTGTTTTTGACAAGTAAATTCGCTGTAAATTTGGTGACAGGTACTCAAAAACACTGTTTCCCAGATTGTTATTCCCCAAATTGAGCTCAATCAAGTGAGCGGGCCATTGGCAGCTGATGTCCAAGTATATGGAATTGAAGCTCAAATCCAAGGACTCCAGCTGTTTCATTTCATGTGTCTGTCCCGAGATGAAGGACAAACTCCTGAAACGGTTCTTGCTCAACAACAGGTGCTTCAGTTTGGGGAAGACTCCAGTGTGGGAACACAAAGGCCACCAGAAGCCCAAGTCCGACAGGAGGTTGTCTGACACATCCAGGGTCTCCAATGTTGGCAGGACAGATAAGAGTTTACAGGGTAAAATGTTCATTCCGCTCCTAGAAAACTTAACATAGTTCACATTTGAAGCGTACTTAAAGCTTATGTTAACTGTAGGATACCTGTATTGATAATGTATCACCGTATCGAAAGTTACAGAGCGAAGACTAAGGCTGTGATTGAGGGGGTGAAACTGAAACCCATCAGGTGTATCTTCATTGTACGTGATGTTGACAAAGGTGAGATCCTCAATAGAAGACAGCCAAACGTTCTTTAAGAATATCTCCATGAACGAGCTGCTTAGCAAGGTGTTCTCTATGGTGAGGTTTCGCACATGCGGCATTGCTTTCAAGTTCTGGAATGGGTCGTCGGTGACGTTGCAATCATCCGAAAACACGGCCACAAACCTCAAGGCGCTCGCCCGTGTCACATTCAGATCCACAAGGAGGTTGTCGAACACATTGAAGCACCCACAAAAGTTAGTGAAAAGGGACATTTTCTGCAGGGACAGCATCCCAAGAGCTCCCGATTCATACATTCGCCATGGAACTCCTGCACCCAAAACCAAATGGTGCAAGGGGATTTTCATCACAGGTTTGAAGTCATTTAAATTCACTGTCAGAGCCGCTTTGCTTCCTAATGACAGCACTCGCAGATTTGTAAGGTTCTGAAAACACTCCGGCAGCTGATAGCCCTCGTAGAGATTATCAGCCAAATCCAAAATGGTCAGTCGTGGAAGTGAAATGTCAGGAATGATAGTTAATTCGTTGGAGGAAATATCAAGAACTTGAAGTGCAGGAGTGTGTTGAAACACTTTCGGAGAGATATCCCTGAGCCCACAATGAGTCGCCTTTAGAAAACACAACAGAGGCAGTCGGGGGAAAACTTGTGTGGTGATACTTTGGATGGAGTTGTGAGAGATGTCCAAGTATTCCGTGGTGTTGAGAAGATTTAAGGGAAAGGATGTTAGATTTTGATTGGAGAGGTCTGCAACTCTCCTCCTCGAAGTAACGCACATTTCAAATGGGTTGCCATCCATCCCTGCTGCCACGCAGTCTGGGGTTAACAGGGTAACAACCAACAGGACCAAGCCGGTCCTGAAAAAAACAAATATGCAAATATAAAATATGTTGTGGGGGTAATTTGTATCCGGGCAGTTATCAGCAAAGATGACTGAAAGAAGAAAAGCAGCTTACCCTTGGGACGACATAGCTTCCGCAGTACTCAACTGTCAACTCGTCAAGTCGATTGTGTGTGCAATGTGTTTTAATCTCTGCTCTTGAGGGCACGTCAACACTTATTTTCTTCCTCATTTTTACCAGAATGATGATTCTTCGTTTTCTGTTTCACTCTGTGAACAGCCCTCGTGAAGGTTTTTGTCAATGGTTTGTCAGTTGGTTATTGAATACTCTGTAAAAGGAGGCACCATGCTTTTTTTTCGCAAATGGGAACATTCTCAAGTGTCTTAAACATTTATGACATAAATGCTTGAGTCAAAACACATAAAGGATAGATAATTATGGCTGACTTACAGTACAGTTCTCCAAAAATGCAAACTTCAACAACTTACCGGTTGTGTTTAATACAAAAGACCATATCAGGTTTATTAAGATGCAGAACAGTTACGTTCCCCAGCCCAACCACACACGGGGAGCTGGTTGGACATTGTCCATCAGTGTGACCTGAACAATCGTAAATGTTACGACATTGTGCCAGACACAAATCGAAGAGCAACTGGTTGTATTAAGTGTTTTGAATAACACATTTCCCTTGTCATTCACCACAAAAAGAAATGACAGGAAGGCGGGTTTGCTCGAGCAATGGAGTTTCCAGATAATCATTAGGCTAGTTTGTATTATTTTTTTACTCATCACGTGTGGGTCCTAGCACATTTTAAAAATTGGTGAAGAAAATTAAAATCAGTTTGTGTGTATGCTTTAGCTTTGGTGCTCACATTGCTGTTCAAAGTTCTGCTTGCACAAATTGTGCCACACGCTAAAATGACTAGATGAATATATATTTTTTGTCTTGTCATGATGTCAGAACATTCAATGTTTTGTTTGGTTACATTCAGTTTCTTTTTGTCAATGTTTGGTCATGCCATTGAGGAAGAGAAACTAAAAAAAAACTACACACACAAAAAAAAAACCCACAAACCATCAAAAAACACATGGAAAGATTAGCTGCAAAAATGGTAAGTACAAAGAATTTGCAAAAGTAGTATCCACACAACATCTAACAAGGAATCAAAGAAGTGAACATACTAAGCAGACGAGAAACATTTGGAGAAGACGCATGAGAATGGAACGCGCTGATTGGTTCACATAGGTGGGCATAACAAAATGACACCCAATTAAACTAAAAGGCCAATCCACAGCACTGGACACATAAAGTCATAAACATAAGAAAAGTAAACCTTACACAAAACCCAGAAAATTTTCTGAGTCGCTTATCCTCACTTGGGTCACAGGAGTGCTGGAACCTTTCCCAGCGATCTTCGGGCAGGAGGCGGGCGACACCCTGAACTGGTTTGGATTGAACCCCAGTCCTCAGAATTGTGAGGCAGACAGACGCTCTAACCAGTCGTCCACCGTGCCCCCCAGAAAATTACACAGAAAAAAATAAAATAATAATAATAATAATAAATGGTTTCATAGTTTCTGGCTATATTTATATGCTCAATATCCTCCATCGTTTATTTCGTTGGAAACTTTGTGTTTGTGTGAGTAAATGTTTTGCAAAAGTTGTTTTTGGAGTCACTGTAGGTTACAAGGTATCTTTTCATTTATTAATTTACACCTTAGTCAGCTTGTAAACAGATACTACTGTTTATTTGTATTTTGCACGAAGCACAGCAGCTAAAAAAAATGCATGTTCTATTAAATGATGATTTTTTCCCCTATATTTTAATGTCATTGTGTGGCAATAATAAATCATTCAAATGTATTTGCTGTTTCTGCTTCTCTTATGCAAAAGGCAGTTTAGGTTAGTGCGTAACTCTCTTGTTGACAGAGAAAAAAAAAATTGACAAACATAACCCATTTTATATCATAAAACATACGCATTTGCACTTGGTGAAATGGCAATAAAAAGAGTAGCAAAATAAAATACAATATAACTTTTTTGAGTTTGAATTCTATTTTAGTGTACAAAATTATCTTTCATTTGGAAGTTTTCAAGGTTACAATTTCATTCACTATAACGAACTATGACTACAGGGAACAACAGGGACAGTTATGGTACACTGATATAGTCCAACTAATTTTACTGTCATATGTGACAAACTTAAACTTTTATTGGACCAATAGGGCCACTATGTCACAATTGCACTTTTACAGTTTGATTTGGTAACCACGGAAAATATTTCTACCATCTCACTTTATGTTGTGTACATACAGTAAAACAGAGGCAAGATGAATAGGGGAAGTGAAATCACATAGCTACATTTCCAGAGGTGTCAAAAAATTTGAAAAACAAACCGTGATCTACTAAAAAGAGAAGTGAAATCACATTTGTAACGTGCGCTGGAGTCTCATTTCTAGTAAACTCTCGTTGCGGTTCAACCAAATTTAAAAGAAATTGTTTGTTTCATGGGGTTATTGTTGTAAAGGTTGTAATGTATTACCACCAGTGGGTGAGAGGGCAATAGGACTGAATCAATTGGTGTTAAATATGAAAATGTCTGTTTTGGTATTCATTTAAATGTGATTTAATTGCATTAAACATGACATTCTTTCATTAGTGATTCTACAATCAAAAGAGAACATAGCACCGATATGAGTTTAGTGAACTTTGAACAGACTGAAATAATCAATCAATATTAGAGGAGAATTTTTAAAATCTAAAACAGTTCCCAGTGGTCTGAATACCAATTCTGTCACAAAGAATCAAGAAGTATTGCATTTTATGCACTCGTTTTCAGCCTCGCCAAAACTGACCTGTTTTGAGGTGGCGGTCCTGTCTCTTGCAAATGAGCCACTTTTTTTAATTTTACCTTTCCTTTTGAGATTCATGGTCAAGCAGTATGGTGGATCTGTAAGTGTCTTTAAGGGAAGTAATCTTTAAGGGAAGAACTTTCCCGGATGCTCACCATTATGTTTTGCTAAATTACTCAAAGACATGATTTGGTACCAAATCGTTTTTTACATACCTGTGAGAAAATGTCTTCCACAAACCCGATGATGGCGGTGAGGATTATCTTCTCTCTACAACTATTCACGTCGTTCACTCGATGTATCCTCCTTACCCACAGATTCTGATGGGGGAAAAAGCAAAAGCTTTCGGGATATATCTGGCGTTGCAATCCAAAACACAACATGTTTTCGTCATCGTTTTCAGTTCAAGTCACCCCCTTACTCGCTGTTGCTGGTGATTGTCGGACAATTGGTCCTCAAAAGTGCATACCAAGGACAACTGGTCCCTCGGACCACCCTGGGTGGTCAACTTGTCCTCGGGTAAGATTCAAAGAAACTTTTAAATTGACATAATTCGCACACCCATTTTCAAATTTTGAAATGAAATTGAAATGTATTATTTTTAAGTTATTTTTTTTCTTGCTGGGTTGCTAGTGCTTGGTTTACACCTCAAATGCGGAAAACCTGATTTAAATGATAATTGCGATGAATAAGTGTGATGCATTTTTCTGTGATTTGTAATACAGTGAAAAACACGTTATTTGTAATAAAAAAGATTGGTTAGCAAATTAGGCACACATTTGCATTGATACACATGTAACTTATCACATTAAAACATGAAACGCATCACGTGAAGACGTGATACTGAACTTTATTTTTATTATGTGGCAGCAATATCCATCCAGTAATAAAAAAAAAAAACAACAACTTTGTTTTAAAGATATTTTTTTTTAATGTGACGCTTGCTTTCAGTGTAGTTTGTTATTTAGTGTTTATGTCAATTATTCAATATCTTTCCCAGATAATCGTTGTCCCCAGAAGAGTTGAAGAATCTGTCCCAACGTCAGCATTATCGCGACCGGGTTGGCTGTAATGCCTGAAAATGGCCGCCAAGTGGCGCGAGCCTTTCGTCCTTCGGCAAACTCCGACAGAAGCCGAGGATTGCCGAAGGAGAAGCGGCGCTGTCCGGAACATCCGGCCGCTACAACATAAACAGCAATGGCGGAAGCAGCTGCATCGTCCACAGCGGCCCCAGCGATATCAGGAGGTTGGACCAAACACGTAACTTGCAGGTAGGATTTGAACAATCGCTGTTCGGATATCGACGCGGGGCCACTGCGGGACTTTTCGCCTCTAAATAGCGGCGTTTGGACTACTGTCGAGCGGTTGTCAACGGCGGGTTAGCGACGGGAGCGCTGTGCTCAAGTGTGCTGTTGTTGCCTCGCGATGCGTTAGCTGAGCCTGACAACTGTTTTTGTTTGATTTTTGGTGCGCTTCTAGCGACGACGTCGGTTTAAAGCCACGACTTTGACGACACACGACGCCACAAAGCCCAGAGACGCAGTGGCGTCACGGTTAATGGCCATTACGGGGAGAGCTGTTGACCTTGTTTCCATTTAACTCAATATGAATGCCTATGTAGGGGGCTGCTACCGCTTTGTGAGTTCTGTCTAGTCAGCATTTTGTTTAAAAATCAAGTGCCAGTTGGTCACGTTGAATAGGGCCTGGGAATACAGTTGATTTGAAGTAAACTTACAGTGAGCAAGCTCTATATCACAGCGACTAATGAGAAACTATTAATGGCTTTTTGTGTTTGCAGGTATTTTTTGCACGGTCTATGCAAAGAAGGCGACAACTGTCGATATTCTCACGATCTGACCAACAGCAAGCCGGCCGGAGCCATGCTTTGCAAGTTCTACCAGAAGGGAAACTGCGCGTTTGGGGAGCGGTGCAGGTGAGTGCTTGGCTTGGACCAAAGCTGTCATATAGATGCTCCCGCAAAACATGCGGTGGCGTCGATCCACGACGACTTCCCCCCTTCTAAGATGACGGAGCTGGCAAAGGTACGACACTTGAGACTGTCAACATGGTGTCGTCCATGGCAGCGCCTTGTTGGAATCCTCACTGCAGCTGTCTTCCTGTATATGATATAATAATGCGCTCGGGTAGTAGCCTCAAGGGTCCCGTGTCGGTCGGTTGGTTGTAGGGGACAATTTTAGACTAGTATAAATAGTTTGGATCGGGATCCCCATAGAAATCAACATCCAGTAGCCAAGTGGCTCAAAAATGAGACATGTGCTTTTTGTTATGACAGCTCCCATGTAGTTTAATAAGTCTGTGACACGGTTTCATCCAAATACCCCAAAGATCAATAAAACACAGAACACTTTACTCACCCTGTATATTGTCTGGCTGAAATGAGCCCGATGGAGATGACGGCCCTGTCTCATGCAAGTGAGCTACTGACAAGCCCTGAGTGAGTGCCTTCAAAGACACAAAGCAATTTCACTCATAAAGGCAGCGGTTTCGACAGTACACTGTGTGTATGTGGCGTATGGACACATCTCCCCACCGCTAAAGCTGTCTGCTGAAGCAAATCTGTGCATGCAACAAAACTCCATGCAGCTCAGGTTACCTTTTGGACTTGATGCCTTTTGCGCGCTAGCATTTCACACAGTTCATGACCTTTGACTGAAAGTGGCTCTGGATCTTCGCGCAGTTTACTAAGCTGATTTGGCAGTTGTCCTGTAAATTAGCCCCACTGTGATGTTTAGAGTGGGTCAGAAGTGACAAATGACTTTATCACAGATGCATTTTCAGAAATGGGTAGATATGTGCCCTGTGATCGGCTAGCAACCAGTTCAGGGTGTACCCCGCCTCCTGCCCGATGATAGCTGGGATAGGCTCCAGCACGCCCGCGACTGTAGTGAGGAGAAGCGGCTCAGAAATGGATGGATGGGCAGATAATTAGTTATTTACTTTTGATGGGTAGGGCAGGAACATTGATTCTTTATCTAAGAAGATATGAGATATATTTTTTATGTGACGTCAGAGGCGTATTTTTCCAGAAAATCTCAAATTGTCTTGACCATGGGAAAGTTGCACTCTACCGTTACGCCATCTTAATAGCCTTTGCTTTGCTTAGTGTTAATTGCACCAGTTCCCCTTTGTCATGAAAGAGAAGTGAGGACAGCGACTGTGCGTTGGCCACACATCAACATGATGTCTCTGGCTTTTACGAACAATCGCGCCGCTCGATAACCTGGATAGACTTCAAGGGTGGTAGTGGGGCTTAAACATGCAGCGGTGCCGTCTCCTTTTCGAGAGGCAGATTACGCTCCCGCTTTGTTGTCAAACTCGAGTGCGCCCAGACGGCAGCGGCACAGACGGTGTCTGCTAGGTGTCTGGCTCCAAGGAGCATCCCCATAGTTACCAAGGCAGTGCGAGGCAGGGGCCTCCCCCTCCTCCCGCCCCCTGCAACAATGATCTGAAGACACTTGTTGTCGAGCTTATGATGCATTGAGTCACTTCTGCTGTGTTGACAAGTCGCATTCCTCCATTCTTGTGATTGGCGGGATTCCCTCTGCATGAAGACGCTAAAGAAAAGGCGCCTGACGTGGGGGTTTGTTATGGCTCTATTCCCTGGGCTCTGCCTATTGTTTTGGACTCAATGACCCCCCCCCCCCCATTTTTTCCTTTTTTTAGGCCAGACAGAGTGCACTGCATCCTGCATAGCAATTGCATAACGCTCTCAATTTCGCTGCTCTTTCTGCTGTTGCTGGGTTCCCCAGGTTCAGTCGTCTGCAGCGCCCCCCTCCTTATTTATGCATCGCTCCAGCACACACCTCCCCCCCCAGCTGCCCCCACATCCTCATCTAACACGAGAGTGGCTTTCTGGGAACAGACTTGCTAACAGTTTGCACTGAGTTCCAACAGTCGTGTGTAGGAGGCTGCCGGAGGATCAATGGGCCTTTATTGTAAATTGCCATATGTATTGGCTGCTATGGCTTGTTAAGTCACGATGACACTGACGCGGGCCTATGAAACAAGTCAGTGTGGAAGCTTTTCAGTTGCGACTGACCGTTCATGAAAGTGTATTGTATATCCCATATATACCATACCCTTTTTGGCATAGGACAGCAAGTTTTTGTACACTGAGGCTCTCCAGTGTCTACTAAAATGGAATTTATATTTCTCAGTGTTGTGGAAAAAAATTGTTCTGATCGCGAATACTTGAAACAAAAGCATAAAGACAAAGGTTCATTATGTTTGCAAAGAGGCCAGTAACTTAAACGTGGAGACATTAGCATCTTTAAGGTCTGGCAAAGAGGATGTCTCAAAGCTGGATATTGACACCTGTCTGCATTTAAATGATCAATACACATACAATAGATAGACACAGCAAGGTAGTCAAAGGAAAAAGAGGTTTCAAAAGGGGTGGGGTGGGGGCATGCAGTTGGCTTCACACCGCCACCTTTCGCTGTTGTTCTTGAGCGGACAGACTGGAGTCACTGCTTGTGTTATTCATATTAAACCAACTGTCACTATTCACTAAAGGTACAAAAACACTTGTACCATACCAAATTTTGACAATTCCCATTACAGCAGTGTAGGGCTGTCACTTGCAAATCTTTTTAGAATTGATTTTCCTATTGTTATTGATCAAATAATAATCCCCCCCCCCCCCTTTTTTTTTTTTTTTTTTTTTTTTTTTTTTTTTTGACTACTAACAAGCATTTTATTCTCATTTACTTCACTTCTGTTCTTAAACTGTTTTTGTTGGTACTGCATGTAGGGTAAAAATGTGGTCTACAGAATTTGAGACAGACTGTTGATAGCGTTTACTTATGGAACGTGATTGTTGTGGTATTCTACAGCCATGTATATCTATTCATAAAAATGTGTGTTGTCTAACATAACTATAAACTATAAGTCAGGCTCTCCTCTGACTCGTCCTTCCGAGTTCCCCTAGATTCTTTGCATAATGTGACGTTTATAGTACAATGTTGCACAAGGACAATCTCAAGTAGTTTCTCTGGACAGACTTCATCAATTGAGTTTTACTACCATTTAAATGAGTAATAGTAGAATGCAAATATTGGTGTTCTTCAACTGTGCCATAAAAAGCAAGACAACCTTACAGCCCCTTCTGAAATGGGAAGCCTGTCACGTTGTTGCCTTGGCTTGACGGTAAACTAAAACAACCTGTCAGGTACACTTGTCACACAGTTTGTCCTTTTTATAAACTCATAATACAGTCGCTTTGTGCAATCCAATAAAACTCGATTGCCACAAGTTGCTTCTTTGTCACGGGCTTGCCTTTCCTTATTGATTGTTTCCCCGTTAAACTGGAAAATGGCAATTTCCAGGATTTGAATTACTGGAGCTGTATTAGTTTAGAGCTGAAATGATCAATTTAATAACTTTGAATATTTCGATTCCAAGAAAATAGTTTTAATTAGCAAAATCTCTGCCTCGAAGCTCGGCAGTGATAATTTTTCCTGATGCACTAATGTTACTGCAGACTCTCACACAACGCCGCGATGGTGGCGAGCCACTAGGACAGTGCATAAAAGACAATGACTTAGCCTTTTAAAGCCACACACATTCAAAATCACAGATATTACAGTGTAGACTGTGAGGATGGTGAGCCCAAGTGGACTAAAATAATACTTGAACCTCAGATGCATATTTTGTATTGGTATTGTTGCTTAATAATGCAAAATAAATTACCTGATTGATTGAAGAGATAATCTGTGAAATAATCAATTCTAAAAATATTTGATTGTTGCAGCCCTAATTATTATTATTATTATAGGAATATCCATCCATCCATTTTCTGAGCCACTTATCCTCACAAACCATGACAGCCTAAATGGCCCAAAAATTAAATATTGCTGGGAAAACTACCCAGTCAGTAAATGATTCGCTGAAATGTATTGAATGAGCTCCAATCTATATAATCTCTATCTGCAGGTTGGGATCATTTACCATGTGTACCACCTAATCCCTAGTACCATCCCCCAGTTGTATAAACCTTAAACCGCACAAGAGCCCTTTATTGAAGCACGCACTACCAAACTTGCTTGCAGCTTTTAAAAATAAAACAAATGAAAAAACACACAAAAAAAAACAATTGCTCAAGATTGCGGCTATGATTTTGCATTCATTCATTTGTACCTTTTTAAAATGTTGCAATTAGAGATGAAATTGTAAGGCAATTTAATATCAGGCCTGTACCATTTGGGGAAGATCACAGCTGTGTCAGTCTGAAGCTCACCGAAAGATTGACTCAAGCGATTTTAAACTTTCATTTCTGAAAGTCCCATCTGTTTCGCAGGCTTAGCACAGGAATGTTAAAAGCCTATCCAGTGATGGGGCGGGGGAGGGAGGTTAGCTGCTGTAGAATCTAATGACAATCACTTTAGACTGTAAAACCTGAATTCCCAGACTGATGTATCAAAACCCCTCCGGCATCTAATGTCATGAATCTGCTTCAATAGGTTCGAACATCACAGTCCGTCACAAGATGAGCTGCCGACACCTGAGCCATTGCCTTCCACCTCCCGAGCCAGCCAGCCCGATCCGGAGCTCAGTGGGTCGACGCCTGGCCTAGGGGCACAAGATTGGGTCAATGCTGCGGAATTTGTGCCGGGGCAGCCGTACTGCGGGCGTGGTGAGTGATTGATGAAAAGTGTGATGTTGCTTGCGCACAACCCTTGACCTCCTTCGCCTTTAGATTCCAGTAGAGACTGATAAGAAACGCGTCGCTATTCTTGGCTTGTAGAGGACGACATTTATCTCGTTCAAAACAGCAGACGGTATTTCGGGCCAAGCTATCAAAAGCTGAAGACCATCTGTATGAGGTTAACTGTCAGAATAGAGCCTGAACATTTGAATGTACAGGATGTCAGTATGGTAGGATTACATTGCAACAAGGGCTGCAACTATCAAATATCTTAAGGATCAATTATTCCAACGACGATCCCTTCGATTAATCGGCCAAAGATTAGTTTTGTATTAAAGAACAAAATGTGCATGTGAGGTGCAGTCACTATTGTTGTCCACTTGGGGTCGCCATCCTCAACGTTTCACACGATAATGTGTGACTTTCAGTGTGTGCGGCTTTAAAAGGTGGGGCCTGGCCTGGTGAGTGACGTGGGAGCTGGCAAATAAACGTGTAGAATTTGCTGTTGTGAGCTCAGGTTAGCAGGTGGCTGTTAACTGGCTAACCGCTAGGCTATATTAAGTTAGCGAACAGCCATACCTTGTGCTAGTGATTGTAGTTGCGATCCTGATGGAAGTTTACTTTGTGAGCCTTTACGTTCTTAAAATTGCCTGAAATAAATTTTCAACTGACGTTTTCCTTTCCTGCATGTCCAGCGGAGTCGGTGAACGTGCGGAGCTCCGTCCCCCTCATCGAGGAGTTTGACAGCGACGGCAAAGAGTTAAGGAAGCAGCTGTGTCCGTACGCCACCGTCGGCGAGTGCCGCTACGGCCTCAACTGCGTCTATCTGCACGGCGACGTGTGCGACATGTGCGGCCTTCAGGTGCTGCACCCCACCGACAACAACCAGCGCTCAGACCACACCAAGGTATCGTTACGTACGCTGAACCGCGATTTAGCAACGGAACGCTGTTTTGTTGCGTTTTTTGCGATGTATCGCTTTAACTTATTTTCTTCGTTTCCCCCCCCCCTCTCAGGCGTGCATCGAGGCCCACGAGAAAGACATGGAGATCTCGTTTGCTGTCCAGCGCAGCAAGGACATGATGTGCGGCGTGTGCATGGAGGTGGTGTTCGAGAAAAGCAACCCGAGTGAGCGCCGCTTCGGCATCCTCTCCAACTGCAGCCACTGCTACTGTCTAAAGTGCATCCGTAGGTGGCGAAGCGCCCGGCAGTTTGAGAGCAGAATCATCAAGTGAGTCATGCGCTTGGTTTGTGCTCTGCAAAGGACAAGCTGTCGCACATGAAACTTGATTTATTTTTTTTATTTTATAGGGTGGACTGAGGAACTAGAATATGACAAAAAATATCAGCAATTTATTGGCGGAAGGCCTTTATGTAAATGCCTTGAAAAGATGTTAGAAATATACATTGTTGTTTCTTCAAATTTAAAATTATGAACCTTACGTGTTGTATAAATAAAAACATCAGTAATTATGAAAAAAAAACAATTTTATAATTTACAGATTATAATAATTCTATGAATATATCCTTTTCTTTCTCCTTATATATTAAGGGAGGCCTTTATTTGTAAGGAAATGTTTTCATTTTATATTGTGATATATTTTTACAACCAATATTTTGTATTGTTTAACAAATGTTTTTAATGATGTAAACTAAAAAATTATGTATCACAATATTCTACTAATAAAATCTTACAATGATACTACCACACATTTACTAGTGGTAAGGTATTTATTGGAGGGGACGCCTTGATTTGTAAAAAAATATATTTTTTTGTAAACGGTAAGTAATTAAGTTTTTCACCAATGGTTGGTAACTAATAATTTCCAACAATAATGAATAAAAAAAATATATCAGGATATCGGGGCTAAATAAGCCATGAAATGAGTTGTGTGGAAAAAAAAAAGTGCACTGTTGTTGAGTGCCCACTGTGCTCCTGTCTTGAGATGTTTTGTCAGGCCTTCACTCCTACACTTTGCTGCTTGTTTATAGGATGCTATGCCTACACTTGAGTACATTCCACTCAAAAGCGTTGAACGCAAATCAAGATTACTTTTGTGTCCAAATAAGAGCAGCCTGACACCGCAAATAAATGTGTTCATTGCATAAATGTGTTCATTGTACATCGTTTTCTAGTGCACCTGTCTTTCCCCTACAGATCTTGCCCAGAATGTCGAATCACATCCAACTTTGTCATCCCGAGCGAATTCTGGGTGGAAGATAAGGAGGAAAAGCAGAAACTCATCCAGACGTACAAGGAAGGCATGGGGTACGTGGACAGTCCACTTTTAAGTTAAAGGAGGTATTGCACATTTGCCTACAACATGCGTTCATTCAAATACACAGATGCAACAATGATAGTGAGCCATTATTCTGGCTGCATGTTGAGCCCCGAGTATTGAGGGGGGGGGGGGAAAGCAAATCGAAACGGCAACTGGGCGTGTCGACCGGGATCCATGCAGTCTGCTGCTCATCGTGAAACACGTCTTGGTTCTGGGACTAGATCGGATTAATTTGATTTCCATTCACTTTAATGGGATAAGGTGCTTTGAGTCTCGGAACCGATGAAGGTCGTGATCAGAATTTTCAGATTAAATTTCACGGTGAACATAAAATGTGAATTTTGTCCTCAGCTAGTTGTGCAAAAAGTGCACCTGTAAAGGTTAAGAGTGCATTTTAGGTTCTTCTTTGTGAAATTTCACCCGAAAGCCGACTATCCCTAACCTTTTGTGATTCGTGTATTTGTATAATCCCTAACCTTTGGTGAGTCGTGTATTTGTATATAATCGCTTAAAAAGTCTCCTTACGATAATATCTCCCCTTTAAGATATTTAAAATAATAATAATAATAATAATCCCGTCTCTTCATTCTGTTCCCCAGGGGTAAACCGTGTCGATACTTCGACGAGGGCCGCGGAACGTGTCCTTTCGGCTCCAACTGCTTCTACAAGCACGCTTTTCCTGACGGGCGTCTGGAGGAGGTTCAGCCTCCGCGGCGGCAGACCGGGTCCAACAGCAGGAACCGGGTACCACGTCATATAGATATTTATCAAAACCGATAATAGCCACTATAGGTTTTATTCCGGCTTTTTCCCCATATTCCCAAACCACTAAATTGCCCATAGGTGTAAATGTGTGTGGCGTTTCTCTATATGTGACCTGCGATAGGCTGGCGGGGTATAGAAAATGGATGGTAAATGGCTTGGTCAAATGTGTTTGTCACTTAGCCTGTTGCTGTAACACCATCTGCTGGTCGGTTGCAGATGAGCAGGTTTGAACCAATTTCCCCAGCGCTGACTCAAATTAGGAACACGAATTTACGAAAATAGATACTGGGGAGGTTGTCTGTTTGCGTCGGTACCGACGATAGGAAATTGGTGGAAAACTTCCTGGAAATTTGCATGAGGTTTTCAGTACTTTTCCATGGGAAGTAAAGTTGAGGATTTTTTTAATTGTTCCAAATTGTTAACCTTCCATTGGAATTAACTGGCAATTGAGGGTAATTAAATGGAAAAGGTATTTTCAAGTGTAAATATGAACACTTAGTAGCTTTATCAGAAGCAAACATCCATGCAAAATAGATGACTCTCCTTGCCCATGCTGCAACGGCGTAACTGAAACTCGCTTGTATTTCGAACAAAGCAACAACAACAAAATTGGCCAAGCAACGGCTTGCTTGTAAATTGAAAAACTTGGAAGTCGGGGCAAAATCAGGATAATGCGCAAATGTATTGATGATATTTAAATTCCCAATTGTTATTTTTGTTAATTCCTGGTTAATTCCCATGGAAAGTTTCAAACTTGGAAAGTCCCTGAATTTTGTATCCCTAGTTACATTTCCATGAAATTACCCCCTATTCCATTTTAATTCCCATGTAAAGTTTCCAATTTGGAATACGTTCAAAACTCCCCAGCTCAACATACAGTAACTTTCTGCAAATTGATCAGACATATTCGACTGTTTTGCAACCAGACATCTAGGGCATAGAAATGTAATGTTTAAATTTATTTTTTTTTTTATATATAGGACACGCACTAAACCGTATTTGTTTTACAGAGCTCACGACACACGCGCCTCTGGGACATCCTGGACGAGCGAGAAAGCGGTGACTCGTTCGACAATGACGACGAGGAGATGGTCACGTTCGAGCTGAGCGAGATGCTCCTCATGCTACTCGCCGCCGGCACCGACGAAGAGGTGACTGACTCCGAGGACGAGTGGGACTTGTTTCACGAGGAATTGGATGATTTTTACGAAATTTACCTATAGCTAGCCCAATTCCCGTGCTCACCCCCACATACTTGCATATCTCCCAACCCCTATTAAATGTATATACTAAACCCTAGAATGGACTGTCTTGTGCGAGTGATGGACGGTAGATCCACCCCCTCCCCTAAACTTGTATTGTGGCAGTGCCTTTAAGCAGGCCATTAATAAATATGAACTTAAACAAACAAAAAAAAAAATGGTGCACTTGTGCTATATAAAAAAAAAACAAAAAAAAAAAACCTCTCGATCCCTGTGACTTATCCCTTGTTGTCCAAGCAAAAATGAATGAACAAAAACTTTATTGGAATCTCATTGACGCAAGTTTATTTGTGGGCGTCGGCGTCACGCGTTGATCACCTACCCAGGTTTGTACATAAGTCTGCTACTCTTCGAGGATGCACATTTACTTAAAATGTATTCCAATTGCGACGGGCATGTTGTACGATTTGACCCTCCCACCTATACTGAAGCTGTTTATAGCTTATATATTGTGCTAACTATTAACCGTACCCACGTTCACGGTGTACTCGGTATTTTACTGTCCCGCCACGACTCTTTTTGTCAACGATCAAAAGGCGTGTAGATCACTACGCTAAATTGTTGGTTTGTTAAACCTGTTGCCGATCCATTTGCACCTTAAGTCACTGAGCAGCTCACAAGCATCTTCAAATACCCTGACCCCTTCATTTCATGAAGTGCAATATTCTACAATCTACTGACTTTAAATGTTGGAATTAACTTAAAAGAGAGGGATGTGATCCTTCCTCAGATTCAGGCTCAAAAGTACAACGGGGGAAGGGGGGGAGAATGGGGGCCACTATTGGGCTTTAATGCCCATATTTTTATCCTACACGTTTGAACTGTACTCGTGAAATGTTTCTCCGCTCCCCCCGATAGCTGGTTTCAACCTGTTGAACTCCGTTGGAATGCATATGTTTATACTGAAATGTGTGTTTTCTATGTTCCACGGCCATCCATCTTAACTTGAAATTAAAAGTTTATTATCAATACATGCTGGTGGAGTCTCATTTGTGTTACGACAGTGAATGAGGTACAATTAGAAAACACTAAAATATTTTACTGTGTTAAGTACATTATCCATTCATTTTCTATTGTGCGTTCCCTTATTAAGATCACAGGTGATCTGGAGCCTGTCCCAACTAACTTTGAATAAGAGCCATAGCTATATAATTCTGTATTTCTGGGTACTGCGGCTTCCTCTGACATTCAAAAAAACATGCTCCTCAGGTTAATTGGAGACCCTAAGTCCAAAAGTGTGAATGTCCAAGTGAGTGTTGTCTACATTTTTATATAATAGTTTTAATTTGCAGTCTATTGATATTTTTAGACTCTTTAAAACTAAACTTTTAGCTTGCATATATTGATTTAGATTATATATTTTTTTATATTATACATTGTACAACGTTAGGTTTATTTATTGTGATATTGGTTTTTATTTGCTTATTGAATATTTTGAGATACTGGAAATAAAGTTCAGATACTTTATATTTTGTTACATTTTTTTGTGTTCATTTGCATACTATTAATTATTTTTACTTTTTTTTTAACTTGTGTATATTGACCTAGATTTTAAATTTATATTATACATAGTACATTTGGTTGTTTATTTTAATATAATGTTAACATAACCTTTTCTATTTGCATATTGAAATAATTTGACATTGAAAATATTACCATATTAATATTGTTTATATATTGTATTTTTATATCAGTGAATAAGTAATATTAAAATACAAAGAATTCTATTAAATAATGCAACTCCAATAGCGAATGGCTGCAGAAGTCCCTTCCATATGTCCCTTACTCCATGTCTATTTTTCTAAGCAACTCTTCCCCTCCACCTTTATAAAAAAAAAAAAAAAAAAAAAAAAAAAAAAAGCATCAAGGAGTAAGAAAAACAAGGGAAAGCTAATGCGGCCGCCGTAATACAATGATCGCAGAAATTCCCAAAGACAATTCCAAGGCATTCCAATCCGTCGCGACTTTGGGCTCAGACTCTCCCGTCTCCTCGTCGCCTTCCCCGGAAGCCGGCCGGCTTCTGAGCAGGAGGCGGGACGCGCGCACCACCGCTGGGGACAGCGGCATCCACCCCGAGGAGAGCGACAGCATCCGGCCGCTGGTGTCCGCCGGCCGCATCATGACATCGGCGGACTTCGGCCACGCCGGCGCCCCGCTCGTGGCCCCTCGCTCCACGCGCAGCCTCCTCTACAAGATCCTGTGCTTCCTGCTGCTCCTCTTGCAGGGCGGCGTGCTGGACTTCTACCTGATCGCCTTCACCGACCTATATTGGTGCTCGTGGATCGCCACGGACCTGGTGGTGCTCTCCGGCTGGGCCATTTTCTTCGTAAAGAACGCGAGGGGCAAGCGGGAGCGGGCCTGCGGTTTCCACCAGAAGGGCTCCGCGTACGGCGGTTGCAACCTGGGCGAGTTCACCTACGCCTACCTGGCGTGGCTCGTCCATGTCATAGCTTGTACCCCCAAGGTGGCGCTCGTTCTGGAGACCTCCATCCTGGACCTGGTCGCCGCCAGGGTGCCTTGCGGGCTCATCGGCTTCAAAATAGTCACCCTGCTCTCCGCACCGCTTCTCTTCTGCCTCATCAACGCCATTATCGAGGATCTGAACGGGGCCACCCGGCACCACTCCCACAGCTGCTTCACCTCCACCTGTCTGGATCTCGTCGACAGCTTCTCCCTGGTGGAGGCGCTGCTGCGGGGCGAGATGCCGACCCCGTACCTCAAGTACACCGTCATCTCGGTGTACTTCGTGGCTCTGGCCGCCCCCGTCGTGTGGCTGTACGAGCTCACCGCGTCGGAGCTCCGGTGCCGGTGGCTGTGGGCTCGCTTCTTTTCCGCGGGTATCCTGGTCAACGCGCCACTGCTGGTGGTCCGCTGCTTCCAGGTGTACGTGTACGACGGCCCGGTATCGGTGTTCATGTTCAAGAACGTCTTCTTCCTGGCGTGCACGCTGCTGGAGCTGGCCGAGCAGTGTGTGGCCGTGTGCGGCGTCCGCAGGAGGCTGGCCGGGGGGAACCACCACCACCACCACCACCACCACCACCAGGCCCACTTCTCGCACGGGGTGTCCGAGAACGACATGTGTCCGCACGGATACGTCAACACCCTGGCCGTCGCCCAGTCCTAGTCGCGCGAATGTATAGGCTTGCCTCCGAAATTAAAATAATTATGAAGCCAATTAATTTGATTAAATACGCTTTCACTCATAGCTATTTTTTCCCCGACATTACATTCTCCACGATTTAATTAAAATGTGAAATCAGCAAAAATTAAAGATGACGCCATTTAGATCATTCAATTAGGCAGTATAATTTTCTTTATTAAATGGTGAAACATATTTTTCAATCAATAGACACTATGACAATTAAATTTGAAAAATGCGTTTAAAACGGTCTAATTAAGTAAATAAAGCCAATTATATAATTAAAATAGATTCATATCCATGTTTAAAACAGTTATTTGACTTGTTCATGAGTGAATTTAAATTGTGAAATAATTTGTGTTTTGCAGCCGCAATACTTACAAAGCCAATTAAAGGAATAATTACATTAAATAAATCCCCAAAAATATTTAATTAAATCGTGCAATGATTACTTATATTGTTGTTTTTTGTAGCCCAATTAACTAGATATTGAAAGTACCAACACATTTTTTTTAAATTATTTAGTCATTCATTAGTTGATTTGTGAAATGTAATCTGTTTGTGCTTTTTGTGGCATTGTGAAATAAAAGGAAAATACACCATAAAATAGACAAAATCACAAAATAAAGTGAATGTAATTGAAACAATACATTTATAACATACATTGACTAAATAAAAACGTCAGTGAATAATTTATTATGAAATTGTACCATATCAATTATTAATAGTATATAATGTTAATAGTAACTTGAATTAATGAATGGACAATGCGAAGACCTTTCAAATTAATTTTTCACATTAATTCCAATTTAGATTATTTAATTGGCATTATACTTGAGTTAAATTCACCAAATAGTTGTTTTCCAATTCCATGATAACAGTACTGACAATAATCATTGGTTCACGGTCCTTCCATTGTAAAAGTTGCAACTCGCAATTATAGGAGGTTACAAAAATGTATATAATACATGTAATGTAAAGCACATGATAAAAACAGAGAAGTTAGATTTAAACGAGATCTTGGACTATTTTTTTTTTTTTTTTTTTTACAAAACAACAATACTAATATAATCCTTTGTTATTTATACAGTGAGACACATACATGTGCTTTATTACCAACAAAGACCCTCATGGCCTTCAGCTAACAGCAGTGCTTTATTACTTTTGAGTAGTCCTCCTTTAGTGGAATAAGTCACCAGCTCAGTCACACGGATACGTTTTTCTTGTCAAAATTAATGCAAAACAACAACAACAAATTTAATTAAGACATTTTAAAATGTATAGATTGCAGTATGTACAGTAATTACTGTATATCCTCAATGGCAAATATGTCTGTATCTTTTTAATATGTGAGGGTTTTCTTTATTTTGGGGCGTCACTGACCAAACCGGTGTCCAATTTTCCAAATTTTGTACATGTCTGGAAAGCACCCCCGTTTGGGACCATTGGACAGGTGCTATACATTCAAACACAGGAAAAAAAACACAAAACAAAAACCCTCTGTTCCATTGGATGTTGTGTTCCGTGTATGAATTTTACCACTGCAAACGAATGCAACATGTCTCTGTGGGATGTAAAGTGCAATTAGAAGACCCCTCCCCCCAGGCCCCCCCATGCACATTTGGTGTCTTCTATTGATGACAGTGTTGTCTGTAAGTCTGTGCTAGTCCTGAATTGGTGTAGACGTGTAATATTGTCATGCGTACACCCATTACAGTGAACCCTCGCATATTTGCATTTCTGCTATGCCAAATTCACATTCGCAGATTTTTATTTTTTGCAACCTATCTGCCATTATTTAGCAAAGCCATGTCGAATATAAAAATAGTGCTTTGGCGTCATTTCGTAGCATCTCGGTGCCAAGGAACTATGTTGAAGTGAAGGGAAGAGCGTCATTTATTCAGACTATAGCCTTGTCCAATAATTTAAAAAAAGCGCTTTGATGCCCTCTTGTGACATCTATAGGCAATTAAAAACCTTATTAAGGGAGTGTCAATTAATTGCAGATATTCGCTAATGGCGCGGGATCACTGTAGTGCCACAAACACTTTGAAAAGGTTTGAAAAGACAACTGAACAAGACCTCCCGTGTGTGTAAATGTCCACTGTTAAAGTACACGAAGCGCAACCAATCAGCATTTGCCCACTGAAAACTCATTACATTTGTTCCAGTAAACAAAGCTATACTGTTAACCACTTTTAGCCATTTCACTTCAACCATTGTAACCTTCGGTGTTAGCTTGTTTAATGTTAATGTAGTTAAAATACAGTAAAACAGAGTTAACCTTGCAGTAGCTGGTTGTGAAATGTTACAGGTTGATCGTCAGTGGTGGATTAAAATGACAGGAACAATCTTGGACGATTATATCGGAATTGCACAACACCGAAAGATTTTAGAGATTTGGAACCGATCTAATTGGCTTTGTATCGGGTGTGGCAAACAGCACTTTTACCCAGTCATCTTCCTGGTTGTTGTGTTTTTCTTTTTTTTTTTTAATCTATAGTGGGCTACGTACGTACCAAATATTCGGCTGAGCTGAAGGATTTTCCCCCTTCCAAAAAAAAAAGCCTGATTATCGGATGTCTCTGGAGGATTATCTTGAGTGATTATCCTGTGGTGCGGGGTGTGTTAAGAACTATTGTTTTTTTTCTCCGCAATCTCCGGGGACGACAACTTAAACCTGTTCAATATTTACGATGGTAAATTCAATCGTTACAAAAATCAGTCAAGATGTTAAAAATCGGTATGAATGTACCCCGTGTAAGTGCCTGGCCTTACCGTTTCTATCAACTCCTTTTCACTCTACTCGAGAAAATGTAAGAAAATGAGGATGATGGGGTTGACATCGGAAGATGCCTTTATGGACCTTGCCCACAGTTTGAAGACTTGTCGACATTGTTTTGGTCATGTGAATTGTGGGAAGAGGAGTAAAGCTTAACCCTACTGTTATTTAATTTGCTTTCCTGTTTTATGCTAAGATAGGCTAAACATGCTGAAAATGCATCATTGTGGAGACAATGATGCATTTTGTTTTGCCTGTGCATTATTTTTGAGTCACTTTATTCTGTGCGCAGCGCAAACACTATTTTTGAGTCTTGCTCCATTGCACTGCACTTCCTACATAACGTACCACTGTATAGTGATCTACAGTATATTCGCAGTAGTCTGCTTTTAGTGCCTGTTTCACATTGCATTCTGTACATCCAATTTTCTCCCTCAGCAGGCAGGTCAGCGCTTAAACTGACTTGTGCCTTACGGTATGTGCCATATGTCCAGCCATCCATTTTTATAGCGCTTATCCTCATTAGGGGTCGCGGGTGACCTGGAGCCGACTTTTGGACTCTCCAAACATGCATGACATTGAGATAAAAAAAAAAAAAAAATAGAAGAAAAAAGTAAAAATCAAGTGGAACAAGCTCTCTTTGTGAGCGCATAGATGCAGGCAGATTGCAGTTGCCATGGTAACACTATCAGACCGCATCAAGTTTGATATCACGTTTGTAAACGTGTGAGAGATAATTGTTGTCCGGCTTGATGATGTCATGAACCGCAGACTTCCTGTTTATTACCCCAGTATACCCCATAAGTAGGTCACATGATCTGAGTCATGAGATGCATTCAAAACTGTGGTAAAGACTATTCAAGCTTGGATGAAATATGCCGCGCCGGCTGCTTCAAGTGCGTCTTTTGCCTTTACTTTGTGTGTAACATAATCACACTACAATGGCTTCCCATTGGTTGCTTAGAATTTTACGCCAAAGTACTTTAAACCATATATTTTTTAGAGCTTTCTATGATTTCTTCATGCTAAAAAAAAATGTGCCACGCTGTGATGTATTGTACCGCGCACGAGCTAGCACAGTTCCATTCGAACTACCAACGGGCACTAAACGGACAACAGTCTTGCTCATGCACACAAACTGGGCAATGTGCAACATCAGAACCCAGCTGGTTTTATAATATATTGACCTTTTTTCCCCCCCCTGTCTTAGAACCGGTTTACAGATACTAGTACTACCTACACGTGGTAAAGTTGTGTGCTGTATATCTGTACCACTATATTCCAATCTACTGGATGTACCGTAGATGTTAAGACAAGAGTATTATGTGATCAAGGTCAAATAAATTCACTTTTATTTGAAAGGTATCACTGACTTGTTTGTCGGTTAAAATGACAGTAGAACAGATTTAAAAGTAAAAAAAACATGATATACTGCAAATTTCGTTAAAAAAATAAATTGCCACATTTTGTCACGAGTGCGACATTATGAAACTCTACAAAAGTGTATTTGATTCCAAAAACTGCAAGTGCAACACAGATTTAAAACTTAAATAAATGTTATATTTTTAGTTTGCTGCCAATAGCAAGATCAAGACCATCCTTATCCATGTATGCAGTAGAAACATGAGCACAAAGTTAAAGGCAACTCTCCAGTAAATTCTAGCGCAAAACGGGCCCTGGCGAATCCTCCCAATGATCATCAAACTTTGAGGCCATGCCCCACCCATATCAGATAGCACAGGCAAAAATGTTTCACAATTTAGCATCGACCATTTGTCAAGGAAACTCTGTTCCGAATGGCATTTGGGCAAATTGCCTAGTAGGCTTTTGTCCAAAATTGACAACTTTGTTCCATTTTGTACAGGGTCCTCGGGACTATTTACCGTTGAACCAAAGTTTGTGTGTCGAATGGAGCAAAATGTCTCCACGTAGCAAGCTCATGCTGTCCCTATGCAAGTTTTGCAGAAACAGTTCCTCCTGGAGCCTTGTCAGAGCCACGAGTTGATCCTCCCTTGTAAGATATTTTGGTGAAATAGCCTTGGATCAGATCCACAGAAAAAAAGGAACCGGTGGGAGGAAATGGTAGGATAAAGATTTTACAAACCCATGAGACCAGAAAAGGTGAATTGTCGGTGTGAAATCACCTTCAAAATCCCTACGGACAAAACTATCCTGATTTCGCAGAAGCAGTTGTTCCTGTAGCTTCGCCAGAGACATTTTGGAGATGGAGCCACTTTTCGTACTCTCTCCAGAAACCGAACCACGAGGAAAACAGATGGGCAGGAGGTTACTAACCCGTTGGATCAGAGAAAGTGAATTCCAGGTGTGAAATCACCCCAATTTTCTCTAGAGCTCAAATTCCGAGCTATCCAGAGTTTGCAGAAACAGTTCCTCCTGTAGCCTTGCCAGAGCCACCAGCGGATCCTCCTTGTAGGGAGTTCCAAGCGGGGATGGCATTTTGGAGATGTAGCCCGGATCAGATCCACTGTTCGAAGCCTCTGCACTGGGCTCATCCTCATGCATCTCCACAGGCTGTCTGATTTGGTTCTGAGGGAGACTCTCCATGCTTGGACGAGCTAACTCTCGTGAGTTTGATTCCTTGGAGTTCAGGACTGTGGAGCCGCTTGGCCACACTTCCTCATCATCCTCTGAAACGTGACTTATGTGCCTCCCCTCAGCCGATGGACAGTGCTGTCCTGACAAAACAGGCTGCGCTACGAAAACAGATGGAGGACTGTTTTGAGGACACGGGTGAGGCGGGACTGACTGTTGCTGGTCCTTGTACGCAGGGTCCACAAGAGGTACAAGTTCTGCCACTGACGACTGCTGGCTTTTTGGGTTCAGTTCCGGGGTTAAACCTTGAAATCTGCTTCCGTTCTCTCTTATTTCTGCCTCACACCTATAGACAGGAAGTCCATCTCTGGTGAGAGGAAGACACTCAAGAACCGGTGAGCCCTGCTGCTGGTCAATGAGTGGATTGGCCTCAACCAGGAGGTCTTCCTCGCTATGCACACATTCCTTCTCGAACCAGTCAGGGTTTTCTCTCTGGTATCCCTGGAAGGTCTCAATGGCGTTCTTCAGGGCTTGACCCGAGGGACAGTTGAAGTATTCATCCCCGCCGATGCCCTCGATGTGGTTGACCTGACCAGGCTGGTACTTCTCTATGTCCAGGAGGCCGAAGTACAGCTCCTCAAAGTGCTTCATCAACGTGTATTTCACAGCAATGTCAAAAACTGACGGCACGTCCCGTTCGCTGCTGATGTCGCTGAAGTAAGCCACCATGTACTTGCCGTGCTTGCGCGCTTGGTGCATGTCAGGAAGGAAGAGGTTCAGAAAGGGGGTGAGCATGTCGTCGGTCGGCGACAGTAGGTCTTCTTTCAGTATTACGCGGCCGTGGCCGCACATGGCTCGCCACTTGGCCTGAACCCCTCGTGAGCAGAGCACCAAGACCTTGTCGGTGGGATTTTTCAGCTGTCGCCGCTGCCACTCCAGCCAGCAGAGGCGCCCGACCATGCCCAGCGAGGTGGTGTCGAGCAGGTCTATCAGCACTTCGGTGCCGCATTTTGCCTGGAGGAAGGCGCAGAGCTTCAACACTACGTCCCTGTAAAGACGGTGGTCTTGAGAGTAGATTACGAGAACTTTTGGGGTCTGTTGAATTTGCTGCAGCTGCTGCTGTTTTGGTTTCTCATCTCCCACGGCAGCCAAGCCACCACCAGCGTTGCCTGAAGGTATTACAAATGAATGTGACTTTTGATCGGACGCAAGGGGGGAAATGGTATTTGTGGGACTAACCTGGCTTCCTGCACAGGATGTACATAAAAATGGCAAAAATCCCAGCACATAGGAGCACCACGCACACAATAACAGGTGTGTATTGAGGAGCATCTGGAGGATCAGTGGGCTTGGCTGTTAAGAGTAAAATTAAATGTATTTATTATCAGCCCATTTCTTCAGTTGAAATTAACCATGAGACCCTGTTCTTGAATATTATCTGGAAACGGAAAACAGTGTCTTTAGGGGAGCTGCTTTAAGTCTGGCATTGATGTAAACCTCAGTTTATGGAAGATCAACTATCCAAGTCTTTGGATTTTTCTTTGGCCACACACACCGCGAACATGATGAGACTATAAACATGAATTATGCACAGTAAGTACAAAAGTTGTACCGTTTTAACATTGATGATGACTTCTTTTTACATTTGTATGGCAGTTAAGAATGTTTGAAAGTCAATGACTACAGTGTACCTGCAGGTTAAAAGAAGCTACATAAAAGGATCACAGAAAGCCTCCTCAACAAAATGTGAGACCAGTCATTCTCTGTGACCAAAAAAGACTGGGTGGTATGAGCTCAATAGCCTATCACAATATTTAAAAAAGTGATATTTTTGATATGCTATATTAAAAAGATATGAAACAAATTGACAAAGGCAAACCACCTTAATCTTCCTCCCGAAAGTTGACTTTTTGGTAGCTGGTTCGACAATTGAACAACAATGTGACAGTTTTAAGACCTTTAAAGACCACATTCAAATAGTATCATTTTTAAGGATAGAAAAAAAATGGAATTCAAGATTGAGAATTCACAGACACCTTTGATTATTTCCATTGTTCCCTGTGGGAAAAATTGTCAAAACAAGTTCCTACTCTAGTTTTAGTGGTTTGTGATCCTCTGTACAAAGCAATTTAAACGCATCTGATATCACTTGACCCCAATGTTTATGTTACCAATTCTATCCAAGACATACGCATCATGATAAAGAGACATCTTCCAAACCTGGACAAATGTGCAGCGTTTTCTTGTGACGCGTGCAGTCTTGGCCACATTTTGGAAACATCGGTTTTATCTGAAAAGAAGATAACGTCGTTTACTCATGTACACTTACTCACGACTTAAATAAGGACAACACAGATCTTCACCTTACCGAGACGTCAAACTGGCAGCAAAATCTGGGCCATTGATTGAGGCTAAACGTTACATTCAGGCGTGTCTGGTTGACCTGGAGAAGAGTCATGCGCATAACATGGGCATTACTTTCAATTGGTGTTGATGCACTCCAGGTAAACCAATACAGTAACTGGGGAAGGACAAAAACTATATGGGAGAGCCTTAAAATGTGTCTGTGCCTTTTATCTGAGCAGCTTTCTCTATCATTAGCAGCACAAATGCATACTAGAAATAGGACACTTCCTGTTTGAAAACCTGAGGCAAAAATATAGGCTACACGGCCCAGGATGCTCTATTGAGCACCCATCTGAATACTCTAGGTCAATTTCCTCAGGAGGAAATGTGTCTGAGAGACAGAGTTCAACAAAAGTAGTGTTAAATTTAAAAAAAAAAAAAAAAAAAAAAAAAAAAAACAGCACTGAGCTTACCTTGGGCGCATGGTCAATGTGTTGGATAGAGGCACAGTTAACAATAACCACGTACTCTTCACATAGCAGGTCAGGGCTGAAGCTGACTGTCAGTGCCTGTCTTTGTTTGGCTGTCAGAACCAGGCTGATATTGGACATCCAAAGACTTCCTATATATATATAAAAAAAATAAAATAAAAAAAAAAAACACCATATTAGCTAAGGGTACACCCACTGTTTCTCAAAAGTAGTGTGACTCCTACCTCTCTCGATGCAAAACTGGGTCATCAACATCCCGGAGTCTTGACAACCTGATTCAAAACGGAATCAGAGTCACTTGAAGTGAGCGAATAAGACATGAAACATAAGATGCATTGTCTTGCCTTGGCCAAAATACCCCGTAAATCAGGAAATACATCACACTTATCACTTATAGAGAGCAGCCGGTTTTGCAAATGAGACACTGCTCACCACTAAGGCGGTGGTGATAACGGTTTTGAATTACCATGAGGACTACTCAGCATGAATCCTGGGAGAAATTAATGTCGGCACGTAGGTCAAGTTTATACGGGTGCATATAACGCTGACAACGCTAATCCGTGCATCCCAAAATGGCTCCAGAAAGCAAAAGTTTGGACTCACCTGGAACAACAACATTCTCGCTGATGTCATAGCCACTGTGGCCCACTTCTGGTTTGGGGATATTGAAGACAGAAACCCGATACCTGTGTTCGGGGTCCAACACCACCATATTTGCTGAGAACGACCACTGACAAAAACATATTAGACAGAACAGAATGGACCAACATTAGAAAAACAAGACCTTAATAATTATTTAAAAAGAACCTCGAGGGAGTCACAAAATCTAAACACACTGTGGGACATACTGTGTAGTCATTACAGACAATTACAAAGGAGCAATTTATTTGAAAAGCCCACCTTGTCGTCATGTGGATTCCTCATTGGGAGTTTGTTTTTAAAGGAATATCTGACACACAGGTGCTCATTGGTGGCCATCTTCATAACATGAAGCTCGGTGGCTTTCAGGTAACTGATGCTGCCTGCAGAGACACACCAGTTGTCCTTTTCACAACATTTGACTTAATCTGGATTGTTAAACGAATACAATTTTGTGATTCACAAAGTGTGGTAGTAGTAGACGGGCTCCCTCTATGGTTTGCGAGGGAATCACTGCCTACGTACAGTTCAGTTGTATTTAACTTTTAAGTACAATACATTTGGAGTTAATCGTTGTTTTTAAACAATTTAGGTACAATTTTAATTTCAATTTTAGGTGCAATCCATGTTAAATGAAACATGATTTGAGTGCATTTCGTTTTATCTTCGTATATTTAAGAACAGTGTTAATGTTCCAACTGTGCATGTTGTTACATACATACAATACTTTTTAGGAATACAACCTTGGTCTTGTTTTTAATGAACACATATGCCTTCTACTCTACGATATTTTAATGTTGGTCATGATGGTGGTACTTGGAGAGCAAATTATTTTTTAGGCGATACTTGGTATAAAAAGTTTGAGAACCACAGCACTAGTGGAATGAGTAGTGAGTAGTTTAAAAATGTAACGGAACGCCCAATGTTGAGATCATATTAAAATAAATAAATAAATAAATAAAAATCTATCAATAAATAAAAAATACGCATTAACTTGACAGACTAAGTAATAGTTTTACCTTTGAGTATAAAAAAAACCCAAACTTAACCATTTTGTAGTAAAACTAAATACAATTTAAATAAAGTAACATAGCTTTGTGAAGCGATACTGTCTCCTAGCAGCTGACGTGTATAATACGTGTATTTCGTTTCCTATGTCACAGTAAATGTCATGGTCTATATAAAGGGCTGCTAAAGTTACTGATTGTTTCTATTTGTCTGTATTTATCATACTGAATGAATTCTTTGATTGTGACTCACCATCATCCCTGATGGTCCAGTTGGCAACCAGGACAGGCTGCAGATGTCCCGCCTCATCCTGGACTGTCGTCACAGACACCGTCAGCCCCAGTGGCCCACTCGGAGTGTACTCCCTCACTTTCAGCCATCCGCTATCTACGAGGCAGTTACCTGCGCGCACATGTCGCCTCAAATGTTTTCATTCTGGGATTGCAATCCAAACAATTTTCACACATGAAATGAAAACATTCTGAAGAATATTTTAGGGGGGAAACACTCACCGAAACTGACGCCGCACCTCAAGCCCTAGGTCAAAAAACAAAAACAAAAGGATACAGTTAGATGGCAACATTTCGATATTACTGTCATCTTTTTGTTATTTTATTACTGCAAGAAGAGCCGCGCAGGAACAAGCATTTAATACAGAACATAAGTTACCAAACCGCCTCAGGCAATGAGCCACATGCTGCGTCACCAAGTCTAAAATATCCAGGCGTTAATGTCGGATGAGGTGAAGCACTCTGCGCTTGTAAATTCCCCTTACATGTGTAAATGCTAAATAATTAAAATAACAGTTGCAGTCTTTTCCCCCCAAATTGTGAGACGCAAATCCATTTAAGCTAACAGCAAAATCTTTTATAGACATTTTCAAATGGCAGTTAAAAACACTTTAATTTACACAGTAATTACAGCAAGACGTGATTGCTGAGTGATTATTACCGTAATTGTTTTGATTAGATTTTTCTTGTATGTTTGTGACGCTCTGTTAATTTGTAATTTAACCATGTAAAGCACCCCATGTGAGAAGTTCTTCAAAAATACAATTCACTTCATTTACTGTAACTAACAGGTGTGAACAACAAATGACAAAGTAGAAATAGTTACTGTATTTCAGGAGATTATCGATACTTGATTAGCTGACGACTTTTTACTTTGACTACCAACATTTGAAAACAAGATAACTGTAGTTTATACTCCTTACTTCGTCTACATTTTTAAGGACTTTTTTTGGGGGGGGGGGCATTATAAATTTTTTCTTTAATATTCAAAATATTTGGTGATAAATATTCTTCACTCGACAGGGAGAAGCCAAACGTATGTAACGAGTAAATCCAATCCATGACTGGGTTTGCCCTGGGCCCCCAAATGACTAGCTTCGCCCCTGGTGTCTGTGCTTCAGAATGCGAGTACTTTTGGCATCAATATTAACTATACCATCGTTATAAACACACAATATAAACGTTGAACAGCCTTGCTTGTACCTGTATAAAGCTGGAAAGAAGAAAAAAAAATGCGTAGAGTAAGTCCGTGTGTGCCTTACCTGCTGTGAGCAGTTCAATGGAGCGGACGTCAACCTTGTCAACGCGGACGACAGCGGCACGCATAATAACGCCAGAAATCCCCCATAAAGCGTCATTTTCACAGGCTATTACAACAACATTGGCGTCAGTGAAGGAACTATCTGAATTTTAAGACCGCAAATCAAGCGTTGAAAAAGCGAAAGCAACTGCTGATTAATGAAAAGAAAAAAGAAAAAACTTCCGGCTTGCTGTTGATTATGCTGCCTTCATGTCACCTGGGAATATACAAACACATTACTGTCAATCATTTACATGAGACATACCTGTAAATTATGCCTTTACTTTTCCATTTCCTCATGATAACTACTATTACTACTATGTCTGACATTAATAATAATAATAATAATTGATTAATACACGGATGGGTGTTTTGAGGGAATGTTTCATGTTTTACACCATTTGTTTTTGGGATAAAAGCATTTACCATCAAACAGTGTGATGTCCTCCAGACACAGACAGTTCCCTTAAAAAAAAACAAAAAACATTTATGGCATGTACAGTTTCACAGTTTTAAGGTTTCCACCATTTTCCTTGCTTTAACAGACACTGATACATTTAAATACGTTTTATGTTTCAGGAACACATCAAAAGCCTCAGTGGACACAAACATTGGCGCGCCTGTACAAAAGAATTATATTTAAAAATATTTTAATTTTTGTATATTTTGGGTCATAAAATTTACGGATAAAATAATAAAATTTCGGATATTTGTATTGCTGTAAAATTGGACCCAAACAGTATGTTTATTATGTGATGATGAGTAGTATCCAGCAGAGGGCGCCTTAACATCATTCTCAGTCATATCAGTGATTTTGTGGGCCGAAGTCTGCTTCCATCCATCAAAATTGACCCCACCAAAAAATTAAGCTCTTGGCCTCATTCTGTCTTCCATCCCGAGCCAATTAGAACTAATCTATAGGCTCAATAAAAACATTCAAATGCCTTTGCCCTTTTGTTCAAATGGATTAAGATGCATGGAAATTGTTATTTGGCCAGAAAACAGTTGCTGTATCAAGGATTGGGGCCTAGAACTGTGACATAAGTCTTATCTTAACATGGCTTCCAATTGAAATAACATTCAATGGGGTCGTTTAAGACATCGCAGACGTCTTATCGGGTTGTTTTGAGTGGGCTACTGTATAAATAAACAGTGTCCTGCCTCCCGTTTGGTTCGCTCCGATCCAAAAACCTTAAATGGAAGTGGAGAGAACACCTTGCTTACATTCTGCAGAACACTTGCTTCTTTGACAAGGACCACCCCGCCAAAAGGTATACGCTTGAGGGAACTGGAAAGCTATCATATTTACTGTATGTGATATTCAACGATAAGTCACAGCACAAGCCAGTGGTTCTCAAACTTTTTACACCGAGTACCACCGTCACGACAAACATTGCTCTGCATATAAACACTATGTATTTCTTATTTAAAAAAAATAAATAAAAATAAAAACATTTTATCCACATATTGACATGTATGATACTGACAGCAACAGTGTGTTTAATGGAAATTAGTGGTGTAGTTTTTGCATCGTCCAGCTAAAATAGACACAAACCAACGATTGGCATTTTTTGTTGTTGTTGTTATTTCACTGTTGTGTCATTTTACCACAACAGCTCTTTCAGCAACAGAAATCACCAGTTGCATCAGTTCATGTTCGAGGTCGAACTCGTTAACTCAATAAAGCTGCTTCCTGGAACAGCCCCCTGGGCATTCAAGGCCCTTCAACATGAACT
This sequence comes from Phycodurus eques, assembly GCF_024500275.1. Classification (NCBI taxonomy): domain Eukaryota; kingdom Metazoa; phylum Chordata; class Actinopteri; order Syngnathiformes; family Syngnathidae; genus Phycodurus; species Phycodurus eques. The sequence continues at coordinate 5,437,433 of NC_084546.1, read as the reverse complement.
GATACAATTGCACCAAAAGGGCTGTTTTGTCTTAAAACGTGACCACATAAACATGAGTGGTAGACCGCATTGATGTTTTTTGGGGGTCTAGCATGATGGCCAACATATGGCTGTGGTGTATACGCGAGTTGAGGACATGTAAAAGACGATTATATATATATGTTGTCTTTCTTTTCATTTGAAATTCTTTCAAAGACCAGCCTGATGTGCATCATCGATCATCCAACCAGGACAATTTTGGCCTGTATATTTTAAATTGTTACAAATATTTTATACTACTAAAGGCATTAGATGCTGTTTACCTCTTGTAAGAGTTGTGTTTAAACACCGGTTAAACTGAAACAAATTATATTGTTCAGTGGACAACAAAATGCAGTTTTTTATCAGACAATCAATGCCCAAGCACAATTCAGTTCTATTTAACTATCAAGTACAATACCTTGACATTTAATATTTAAGAACGGTTTGTTTTTAAACATTTATTTCGTTACAGTTTTGATATAACTTTTGTGTGCAATACATTTGAATCTGATCATGATTTAAATGTTTCGATATTTCAGCATTGTGCTAATGTTCCAACTGAACCGAGCAGCAACGGGCGAGTCCCGATACAGCTGACCGCCGACAGCACGGACAGATAACGGCGCCATTCATGAGCAACTTGTGCTTTCTTTCTCCGAGCCAACTAACGCTGAGGCCTCTTTGCCGTCTTATTACTTTGTGTGGCAGTGCGGAGACACCTGTGCGGGGGAGGCGTGGGAGGAATGTCGATGCGAAATGGAGATATGTGACGGATGCTTGGGAGAGGGTCCACTTTTGCGTTATAGTTTACTGTTATACTGCCAGGGGCACAGCGGAAGAAGAGTAAATGTAGTTTTTAATGTCAATATTAGAAGCACGTTCAAATACTTTGTTACCGTAGTTGCTACAACTCTACCTTACTTTTTCAAATTAGGCTCATTACTTATTTCAACCTCCATGGATGACAACACCAAGTCAAAAAAAAAGACAAGACATATATTTTGATTGAGATCTTGGGAACTTAATGGGCTAATCTCAGCTAGCCTGTCTATGGTGTTTCGCATTATATGTTAGCATTAAGACAGAGGACTACATGGTTTGGTTAAAGATATAAATGTACGTCTTGTCTTTTGTTTCGTGTGTCAGTTCTATGGTAAATTTCAACTGGCAATGGCAAAACACCTTGACGCAAGTACGCTTTGCGTCAAGGTGTTCTCTTATTTGGAGAACTACGTCTTCCTTTCCTCAAAGTGATGTTATACAATCGTCCTCCATTTTTTGACAGCGAGAGAGTGACAAAAGGCACAATGGAATACTTGAAAAAATGTGTTTTAATAAGCTTAAAGGTGTTTAAAGCCTATGGGAGGGGTACAGCTATCAAATATTTTTACATGGTCTCTCTATATCACAGATTTTCACCTGTTAGCGGTGTGTCTCGAACGTATCCCCCATGATATAGGGGGGGTTCACTGTATCACATTTTCAGACATGCACGCCATTGCTAGTTGAAGTGACCAATAGATTCAAAAGATACCACAACGAGGAGGTCTTGATTGACAGTCGTCCTTGTTACAACGCCTCACACCGATTTCCTCCTCTTGCCAAAAACATTGTTGATGAGTTTGGCCACAGACTTGGAACCGCTCGGGCGTCTCCTGCGCTCCTTCCCCTTGCTGCCGGCGCTCTGCACCGCCTTTGAGAATATGAGCGCCACCTCTCGGTGGCGCTCGGCCGCCGACAGCTCGTGGAAATTGGCAGCGGAATTCGGCCGCCAGGCGCTGGCCTTCTTCGCGGCGCACCTCCCGCATGTGGCGCAGGTCGTGCTTGTTGCCCACCACGAATATAAGCGACTCGGCATCCCTGATATGACATAATAATATAATAATATATAAATAAAAAATACAATTTGTAATGTCGATCATATTGTACTGGTGAGACAAGGTGTGGGAGGAGCCTGGCCCACTTTGTTCTTTAATTCAGCCCACCGAACATTTCCATTATCAACAGAACTGTAATATTTCTTCCATTAATATGAAAAAAAAAAAAGGATTCTCCCATTTTTAATTTAATCCTTGACAATTTAATTATATGGGGTGGTATTTTAATATCAAATATGGATGATTATGCTTTTTTTTCTGTTTTTAATGGTATTGTATTTAAATCTAGATATAGGCGGAGAGAGAAGTGAATTAGCATCTTATTTCATTGTTTGAAACAAATACTAAAAAATCATAACAGTAATAATTTAGTAACCAAGATTTACTACACTACATCAGCATTGTTAAATGTTTACTGTATATAAATGTTTATTTTACAAATGTTTTTATTATTATTCACAAGAAATCAAGGCAATTATTTAATGATAAATTTAAAAAATGATTTTAAAAAATGTCGCCCATTTTAAGACAATAAAATGGGTTAATTACCATATATTTTTCCATTCTTATTTATAAATAATATTTTGTTCATTTAAAATTAAATGAATAAAATAGGTAACCAGTTTTTCCGAAAGAGAAATACTTCAAATATAGCTTCAAATATAATTAAAGGTTAGCAGAGCTGCAGTGACTTTAGTTGAGTGTTAGGTCACAGCATTCGGTTCTGATAAGCAGCACATACGTCATTGGTTGGTATTTGTGTTTGAAGCCGTGTCTGCTGCATGCGCCACATGAACGGATCTACAGAACGAACTGACAAGTGTTTGAAGTGAGGGAAAATTCTGTGGTCTATAATGTGTTGTGTATGTTACAATGATAAGTAATAATAACAAAAATACAATTTAAAAAACCTAACATACAACTTGCATGTAGTAGACACTTCATTCCAAATTAAAATGAGACAGATGCAGTGCAGAATTGTGACTGAATAAGCTTTTTATTTACCTGAAGATGATGCATATTCTCCAATAAAGCGTTTCGTGAAGAACTGCACGATGAGGGCTGCAGAAAGGCAAATGTTACTTCAAAGAAATATTTCATTTTCGTGGGTGCTCAGTCCCGACATTGCACGTTCGTACAATTCGGGTTACATCGGCCATCCGTCGTAAACCGAGGACCCACTGAACTGTATTTCCTTTGACCTGAATTGTGATCCTCTTACCTGACTTTCCGACTCCTTCACTTCCGAGCACCGCAATCTTGATCTCGTTCATGTTTTTCTCAAAAAAACAAAAACAAAAAAAGCTCCAGGAATGAAAAGCATGCTTTATGAAAGGAGCGGTGGAAAGCGGAAGAGTTGAAGCCCGCTGGAGAGTGGAGTCGACTGGGGAAGTGGAGCCGCGGGGTGGGTGGAGGAGAAAGAGGCGGGGGCAAGGAGGCTACAGCTGAGCCGCTAATGGGGGCGTTTCTTATTTGTTGTCGCTAAGCTTTCATATTTCACAAAAAAATACAAATAAAAATAAAAAATGCAAACCATGGTTTCTTTTACCTGTTGCTAAGCAGTATTTGATCTTTATATATATATATATATATATATATATATATATATATAAAGCGCATGGGCAGAGCCAGGCATTTTTCAGTGGGGTGGCCCTTCATTATTTGCACCCTTGGCTGGCATTATCGTCTTTGTCGACTGCTTCTGCTTCAGGATAGTACATATTGTAGAAGTACTACGCTAGTACTGTGTTGCCAAGTCGACTCCAGGCACACCTTGCAGACATTATCTTCTTCTTTTTAGGACCCATGGTTACAAAAAAAACCCACACGTTGTTAAAACACCTTGGAACTGTTTTAAATTGAGAAAAAAATGCATAATTTCTCCCTTAAGAGAAGTTCATCAGTCAAGTTTCGTGCAATAAAGTGGTAAAGAATGATGTGACGAGTAAACTGCTTTTGACTAACTAGCACACGTGGAGCTGCTTTAAGACTTACTTGTGCAGCTTTTTAGTCAGAATGTGACACTTCACTAGTTCCCACCTTCCTCGCCCCATTCATAAAACAGGATGAGGTACAATTTCATGCAGCTATGATTTGGTAAGTGTGCAAGCGGAACGCAAATGCATCACATTAATGCCAATTGTCGGACTTTGCCGTGTATTTAATTTTTTTTTTTCGTGTTTCACTGAAATACTCACCGATTTGCCGTTTCTGTATCCAGGGCAATGTTTGGCGCCATCTGGTGGCATCTTGGTGCCAAGGAACTATGTTGAAGTGCAATGAGGAGCTTAATTTTGACAAATGCAATGCCTTGCCACTATCTTGGGGGAAAAAAAGCATGACAACGTACTTTTTGTTGTTGTTTTATTCGGAACTGATTTCCATCTCTAGATGCGATTTGTGATCGGTTTTCAAATTTTAAAAGTGTTAAAATTACGATAATCTGAATCAATCCATTTTAAAAAGTCCCAAGTTATATCAATATGTCATCTTCTGGATAACACAGAAGTGCATATTTGCTTATGTAAGTAAGGATAAAATAGAATGCACACTTATATATATAAACAAAAGGATAATGCATCTGAATGTAACTGGTTTTGGATGTAAAAATGTGTGCATAACATGCGGAATGGAGTGCAACTGACCTTTCTGAAAAGTCGAAGCTTAGGTTTTTCAAAAAGAGTAAAATAATGAAAAGGCAACGGCCCGAGAGTGAGCCTAAAAGTCTGAAGTGAAACTCTCAGACTGTCACCGTAGGATCCCGGGTCGTCACACGCATATGCACACGCACGAAATTCCATCCAGATTTGGGAAAGAAATGTCTCAGAGGATAATGCAGCTTGACGTCGACGCCTCGGAACTGTTGGATGCAGATAAACAATAATAAGGCTCACAATATTGTCTACAGAGCATAACATTTAAATGAAATAAAAACAATAAATGATCTAATATTTTTCATAACTTCATTTATTATGGTTACAATGGTAATAAAAATAATGTTTTTTGTTTGTTTGTTTTTTTACAGATATTGGAATCCATACTAATTGCTAGTTTCGTGAAACAAGGAAAGGATGAAAGGTTCACACCTGTGCTCTGAAATGGACTGTTTAATCCTTTTGGGGGCGCTGCTCTCCCACTCGGCGGCGGGTCGCTGAGCAGGCTCACCGGGCTCGTTGCTCACCTGCGTAGATAGAAAGAAAGCTTATGTCAGTCCTCTGTACGTCAGATGTCACATCACTTTGTGAAAGTCGGACAGTCTTTCTTTGTGTATTTATGATGTATTATGTAGCCAAGGCTTGCACGCCGGCAAGACGCTCTATAGCAACATTGAAATTCGTGAAAATGCAACATCTTAAGAGTCATAGAGTTGTTGTTTTTACTTTTATGACTGTGTGTATTTACCACGTTTCTCTTCCTGTTAGGATTGCTGCTGCTGCTTTGTAAATTGTGGCCATCAGGAGCCGAGCCGAGGGGTTCCTGGTTGAAATCCTCTCGCTGAAGGACAACCGTCGGCCTGGGCCGCAGCTTCCTGCAAACGCAGCAGTGCTTAGTATGTCGAGTTGACTTTGTATGTTTTTAAATGCCCAAAAAATATATAACACACGCAGCAGGGCGGCCCAGTGAGACGGAACGGTTTCATAGCTGCAAATGAAAAGGTAAGTAAGGGTTCAATGGTGTTTAGCATCCACCACGTCCCTGGTGCTCGGGCCTAAGCAGAGCTCATTGTTCATTTAGTGCCACCGAGCATTGATCTAGTCACTAATTAAGTCCCCTGTCTACGAGCTGTGGTGTGAAGAGTGTGTATCTGTAACAAACAGTGCAATAAAATAAAAAGCGGTAAAATAATGAGAATGACTACATTAGGACGGGTCATTTTGTCATTCAAAATAATAGAGGCGAGGGCCCACAAAAACCAAAAGAAAAGTCTCAGATTCGGGGATGTCAGTCAAGCGTTGTGAAGTCTTCTGGAAATCAATAATTTAGCTGTGTGTGGACACACGCACACACCTGACAGACCTCCCCAGTGGTGTGAGTGCTGCTGACCTCTGCTCCCATCGGCCTGTCCTCTGCTCGGTCCTATGCTACAGCTAATTACGCTCCCCGGAGTTTAGAGCCTGTCGATTGGCTCGTCCGCCGGGTGGTCCGGGCGCTTTGACGGCCTCCCCTCGCTCCTCCCTGACAACGGGATCAGCTAATTAGCACCAGGGGCCTGGCACGGCAGGGTCGGGGGGGGGCCTTATAGTATAGCTGGCCTTTGCTCGTTTCGGGGCAGGGCCGGGACCTTTCTCCGGAGACGTGGGGCCAGATGGACTTCCCAAGGTCCTGCTGACGGGTTCGGACTACAGCAGCAGACTAAACCGGTGTGTATCGTTGTACGCATTATATCATTTTAGTGTGACTTTTTGTGTGGAACACCAAAATGTGACTTTAATCACCTATAACGTTTGTGTAAAGTGCTTGCGCGCATATTTGTTTGCCCATGGGTGATGTCACATCAGTTTGTGCTAGCTTGTTATTTAGGCTAATACGCTAGCTAAAATTATTGATGAGCCTTATGTGAAGGTGTTTTGTTTGTGTTGTATAATTTAACTACTGAATACAGTCGTTTATGTAACATGGGCTCATGGTGTACATGCTCGAAGCTTTATGCTTTATGATCCTCTCTGTATTAAGTGCTTTGCCGCCATCTTGTGGCAGCTTTACATTATGACAAACCTCTTTTGCGGGGGTAATGGCAGATTTTCACTGGTTATGGCATGGCTCCGCCCCTACCTACTGTAGTATTTTTATTTTGCTTAACCTCCAGTGCATCAGTTGGTTTGGGTGAAAATTTTGATGTTCAAATATAAGCCTTAAAATACGCCTTCTAGGTGCTTTAAACACATTTACACTCATTAAAACACACGTTTAAAATAATTGTTAACATTTAAAGAGAAAGAAAATTGCAAGCATAAAATGTATGAATACTGAATAAAACTAATAAATACTCAAGATTGAGCAAAACTACTCTTTGTTCATAACTGTAATAATGGACAATCGACGAGGGCTCTGCCAAGGCAATACCTCCATATCTTAATTTGGAAAGCTTTAGCCATTGGGAATAATGCATAAGTCTGTGCCAAGGCACCTTTTTAAACAGAACCAGCATTACTGTTCTTCAACATTTGATGTTGCACCAGGTCCATACCTAACCGCAGAGGACAGGCTTTGGTACCAGTCATTAAAATCCTCCTGGTTGCTTGACATAAGCAGGAGTTTGGCTTTTGGAAAAGTCAGCTGGAAGAGGGAACAAGAACACTGTGGTTAGAATTCTATAAACCAGTGATTCTCAAAGCATGGGCTCCCTCTAGTGGGATGTGAAAGAATCACTGAATGCTAAGTACAATTCAGTTGTATTTAAGTTTTAAGTACATTGGCATTTATTTTTTTCAGAACTGTTTGTTTTCAAACATTTAGTTATTTTACATTTTTTTTTGTTTTTTTTTTTACTTTTACATGAAATGCATTTTAAACAAGTCACATAAAGACTAACAACAATTCCACCCACATTTATAGTCTTTAATGAACCTCATGCATTTTTTTGGAATATGGGAGGAAGTCCAAGTACCAAGCGCAGGATTCAAACCCAGAATCTCACAACTGTGAGGTGGATGCGCTACCCACTAGTTCAATGTGCTGCCCTTTATTCGCTGAATGTGCATTAATATAGAAGATAACATTCCTTTAAAGCTTCCCCTGCACATCGTCAGGGAAAAAAATGAACAGACTGGAAAAAAAAAAAAACACTGTACATTTTTGATCTAAACACATATACTGAGGAACTGATATTTTTGCATTGGTCTCTTATTTTTTTCCAGAGCTGTATATAAATTCAAATGTCAGGTTGTTTTTATTTCATAGCTTCAGAAACCTCTGTGTAACTGTAATAACCGTCTATAAACAGTAGGAGGCAGGCCATAACAGTAAATAGCTCGACCCTGCCTGCTCACCACTTCTCCATGCCAGTTTATCACATTTATCAGACTATAAAGACATTTGATACGAATTTATTGCTATAAACAGCACAAGAGTGTACTGTCAAACATGACTAAAAGACTTTTAGCGCAACCCTATAACAAAAGCTCAAAATAAGGCCTTCACTTTATGAAATGACCTTTTATCATTTACCCGAAGCTGCAGACTTTTCGCAGACATAGGAACTAAGTTGTTTGGTGGCGAGATATTTAACTTTTTCACGAGTATTTGGAAGGAACTTAGAAGCTTATCCAACATTTTTATTTAACACGGGGGGGGGGGGGAGTGTCTCTTATTATACATTAAATAGATTAAGATTTAAAAAAAATTCCTCCATCAGACGCATTATCTAATTAAAGGGGCTGAATTGAATGGTGTGTGATATGAGGCACTCGATTCACGCATAAGTAGAGTCCTCTTCTTTTTGCAGTGCAGTAATTAGGGATTTGTCAGGAAATCTGACCCTTTTAGGTAGAAACTACTTTGTATAATAAGGATGACAGAGCGCGGCGCACATAATTTCGCTTGATTATTTATACATCAAAGAGAATCTGTCGGGGATGTGGGAAAATATTCCAGCAGCGAGGGGAGAAAAAGGAAGTTGAAGGGAAAAGAAACTAAGGGTGAGCCGCAAAACAAACAACTCTGATGGAGGGGAGGAAAAAATACAATATATTTTAATAAAAGTGATTTTTTTTTTGACTCAAAAACTTTGCATATAGATTGCCATGGCATTTACAGCTGTCAAATTTAATTTAGCTTTAATTCTTCATGGCACCAGATGAGGAGGGCCCTGGAGTGCTGACAGACCTTTTTTTTCCCTTGAGCTCAGGTAGTTGCCCGGGATCAATAATGTGTCTTTATGAGAAATTACGGGTAATGCTATTGAGTATGCATCCGGGCCTCGCTGGGATAAGAGGCTAATGAAATGCCATTTCTGCCATTAGATAACGCGCCGGCCGGCTGGCAGAAAGCAGCAACGGGGCTTGAGGAAGATGTATTTACTGGAGGGGCCGGAAGAGATGGATCTGGCCCCTAATCTGATCCAACAACTCAGAGATTATCTCGCAAAACGACTGCCATCACTGCATTGCTTGGCTGTTAACACACTCCACGCGCTAATTTCAACAGCATTATCTTCACGAGCATTCATTTGGAGTGCTAAATGACTTAATAAATGTGATTTTGTTGCCCCCGTTCCAATATCATTTAGGGGCATTTATCATATAATGTCCTTTTCCACAGGCTGAGCCTATTTGTTAAAATTAATTAAAAGTTGAATGACATGAAAGTGAACAAAAGGAGGGTTTTCTTTTAAGTCATTGTAATTTTACTAGAATAAAATCATATATTTTTGAAGATAGTCATATGCTAAGTGTTTAAAGGGAATTCAAAGATTGGCCCACACACATTCTTTCAATTCCCCTCATAAAAAATGTGACTTTTTTCTCAACATGCTACAGTATGTACAGTATTTTTTTTCTCCATAAAATGCGTTTTTTAAATTAAAATATACAATTTATTTCTTTTTACAAAATATACAATTATTTCAAAATAAAAACAATTATTTCAAAATAAACAACTTTAGTCTGAAAAATATGCAACTTTTTTCCTGGAAAGTATAGTTTTTTTCCCCCTCCAAAATATACAACATTAATCAAAAATATATATTCAACCTTTTTTTCTCAAAAAGACTACTATTTTCTTAAATCTACAACTTTAATCTCGGAAATATTTGGCTTTTCTCTAAAATGTCGCTAGCCTCAGGATAATTACAAAAGTGCTTGCTAAAAATTGTGTTTTCTCTTTATGTCCGTGTCGATTGTCAGTCAATCAGGTCATGGCAAGCCGCAAAGATTAATTTAGTATTAGTATAGTATAGTATATTTAGTATTTCCTTTTTTTCCGCAAATGTTAAAAAAAATGATATTTTGGCAATTATGCTACTAGGCTAACGATGTGTGACTTTGCGTTCCTAAGAACTAATTATATAATGTCAAAATTAAAAAATGATGTTATTTTTGAATGACTGCCGAAAAATACAAAGAAGAACGAGTAGTCGAAGAAGAAGAAGAAATAGAAGCAGCTCAGCTAACTGTTTATCTGGTGACAACGTTACGATTGGGAACTCAACCAATGGTTTTTGGCCTACTGCACGCTCAAGTCCAGTGTGCATCGACATGAAAAGGAATTGAATACCGCAAGCAGCACAATCAAAGCACAGCATAGCTGCTTATGTATGAAAGCAACACACATTAGCAGCAGAACATAAAGTGCTCTCCGAGACGGCATATCAGCCGAAATGAATATTGATACCGCGCAACATTGGCAGTAAACACTTGCCGCATAAACGCTTTGGTTGCTCGCTCAATGACGCGCGACTCATTCCGTTGAATGTTTCATGACAGCGACTACATCATTTAGACGTAATTTGTCAGCCGGCAGTTGCACTGAGACCTGGGAGACAGAGCAGACCAAAGGAAGAGAAATATTAAACGTCAAACTTTTGGGGGGTTTGAAGGGGGACTAAAGGAGGGGGAAGTAATTGACACTCGAAAAGTCTCCCGAACTTCACGTTACATCAAACCACTGCAACTGTCAAGGACTTCAGCGAAGAATCAAACATGCAACATGCGTTAAAAGTGGAATAACGCCGGCGCGTAGTGCTCACTCATGTGCTACTTGAGTCAATCAGCAGATGTCTGTACACCTGCTGCAACATGCTTACTATTGCATTAATTAGTCAACTGATACATACAGTTTACGTTTGCTCACTTACAAAGACATTAAGGCCCGCCGCACACCGTGTGACGCGGTCGAACGCGACTGAACTGTTGTCATGATTGGCAGACCGTCAGCCACAATTGGAGGTAAACGGCATCGCAACGTTGCAGATGTTACTGCCGACGAAATAAGCCATGTCGTTTCACATGAGCTTTCGCAACAACAAAAATTACGTTTCTGGACATGAAGCGAGATCTTGGCCCCCATATGTATTTTGTGTATGTGTTTTACAATATTACTTGAATATATTTTGAATTTGATACATACCTATGGCTACAAAAGCAAAGCGTGTAGAGTATCACCGAACTTCACGAGTGCAGTCAGTGAATGGGGAGCGTTTTCAAATATCTACACTCTCCATTATTTTGCGCCCATTTCCTCTCTTTGTATTGTTATAATATAGCTTCAGTGGCCAACGCTATCAGTTTCTTCCTTGTCAATGGCGCCATTTTGTTTATAATTCAATAATTACAAAAACACAGTCCAATATATGCTGAAGTTAAGGCAGAACTGTGGAGTACTGATTAGCTTGGCGCAGTCGAGAGGTTGTGGGTTCGAATCTGGGCACCCAGACTTCCTCCCATATTTACAAAAACATGCATGTTGGCTTAATTGAAGATTAAATTGCCCATCGGTGTGAATGTAAGTGTCAATGATTGTTCAGTCCAGGGTGTACCCCGCTTCTTGCCCAAAGCTGGGTTGGGCTGCAAGCACACCAGCGACCCTAACGAGGACAAGTGCTACAGAAAATGGATCGATTAAATTACAAGGCAAAAACTCACACTGAGCAGGCCACCTTTGCCCTTGGTGTTGCCGAACACCTTTTCCACGGAACACTCCCGCAAGGGGTAGGCCCGCTGGCCGGCAAACTTGTCACTGTCTGTGGGATGCAGGGCGCTGCATCGCTTGGCCTGCAGAAGCATGTCCGAAAACAGGAAGAACATCTTGGGTTTCACGTCAGCTCCTTTGGAAGGAACCACCTTCAGCCAGCCTTCACGGATGTACCACCTCCCTGCAGGGGACACATGCAAATGCACCACATATGGCCCCTTAAAGATACTGCTGTTGTGCCACAAATACACTGCCTAATAACAATGGCAAACACATATTTCATTATACAGTAAACGCCCGCTAAATAAAAGTGGAGAAATATTTTTCAGTTATTCTCGGTCTATTGCGGATTTAGGCAATGCGCTGATTGATGTAGAGAAGTGGTGATTAGTGCCATCTCTTTTGCATAAAACGACAGCGGTTGGACAACAAAATTAATTAGACTCCTGCAGGTCAAGCTGACATAAAAACCGAGAAGATGACATGAAATCTAAAGACAGACACAGTGGGAGGTACAAGCCTATAGGTGTGTAGCTGCTGCTCATCTCTTTGATTGGCAGTGGCATGACCACGGCTAATAAGCAAGAGGCTGACATTTGGATAGATAAAGATGAACATTCAAACATGGGTCCGGGGTATTTTTTCTAATTACCCCAGTTAGCCGTCTGTGATTGCACCTAGCCTAGGTGGCCCGAGCCGTGCCTTTCGGGCTCACCGAGGACATTTGCTGCTACAGACAAGCCTGTTGAGATGAAGTGCAAGGGTCAAATTGCTTTTAAAATGCCATAGGTGTCACATGGAAAAACAGTCTGGAGATAGGAGTTTCTCCATTGAGAAGCAGTGGTTTGCAAACTGTTCAATTTAATGTTACAATAAAAAAGAAATCTATCACTTTGTAAAGGGCAAATAATTAGGTTTTGTTTGATGGATTATCGAGATACGAGCCACGTTTCAATCTAATTAAAGAAGACTAACCATCCTAGGTCTATACTTCCGAAGTTCCAGATTGACATCTTAAAAAAAAAGACTGTGATGTCGGCAGGCGCCGTTTCTTCTGAAGAACCGGCGCGAAGACCGCCGTTGGTTTTCGTAATAAATCAAGTGGAGGCGTCATAATGGAATAGCGGAACACGCCATCGCTTCTAATACATGCTTGAGCAGTAATGTGTTGCATGTTTGCTCAAGCATCAGAAAGCTGCTGGTGTCCAGTGTACTGAAACGGATGCACTTCAAAGATGTCAAGTTAAATTTCATGTATTCAAATCAACACCAGAACAAACTGCTTTTTTTTTCATTTTTTTTTACTCTATCAGCTGTACCTTGACAGAAAATGTTGACAAGGTTCTGAGAAGTTGGCAACACTGCAAGAAGAGGAGTCTCTTTGTGGACCAGGTACTTCTCAGACTCCCTGCCAGCATCTGACCGTCCGCGGGGCTTTGAGGCAGCAGTGGGTTCAAAGAGCGGGAGGTGCCGAGCACTCCTCTCCATGTAAAGGCTTTTCAGTGTTCCTTGTCAAAGAGCACATCGGCTCCACTACAAAGTCTTTTGGGCAAGGCCGTGGTGGGGGGCTGAGGAAAGGTGGGGCAGGAAATAAAAGGTTCATCTACAAAGGGTCCTGTTCCTCTGTACTGTAGAGATGTGACAGAATGAGGACAGGTCAGATTTGGCCTTAACTGGGCATACATTTCAGTAACTAGATTTATCGAGTTCCAAAAAAAGTTAGGTTCGCTACTGGCTTTCTCCTGCACATTGGAGAAATGTCCACTATGAACCTATATTTTCCATCCAATGACAAAAATAAAGTGCAGTGATGGGAATATGATTTCAAGCCAAATTTTAAGATGACAATATTCACACATCTTTAAATCATAAATTCACGTTGGGTATATGCACGATTTTTAGACTTTTTGTTTTACAGCCGTTCCTGTCCTGCTCGAGAATCCAGACTGCAAGGGAACTCTGTCTGCTACTCGTGATGCCGCAGAGGAGCCCGTTGCCTGTCCACCGGCCAAGAGGAACCCCAGTTAGCTTGCGAGCTAGCTGGTGGCTATCGCTGCTCGTTGCGCCATGGAAAGCCCCCACGACGACCCGGTGGGATATATTCCAGCCACCGGCAACGTGCCAAGACACCGACCCATGACGACAAAAGAAGCCCCCATCGAAAGCTCCAGCTAAACCCCACTACACGAACATACCATATATAATTATCTGAAGTTAATTAAACCCCACCATTATCATTATCATGTTCTCACATTGGGACAGAACGGAAACATGAAACAGTTTGGTCTGGGGTCATTGACCCCAAAAGGTGGGATTAATATAGAAGGTATATATGGTAGAATGAACAAAGGCAAATAAATAGTTCACAGAATTCCGCAACCCTAGTACTCCTACTTTGATGTCGATCTTAAAATGGTGCCTTTATAGAAATGGCTGTGATGTTATTATGCCTCACAAATAATTTTCTCAAGAGACACCTGAGATATAATGACAAAATGTGAGATATCTTTGTTTTTTTGTTTGAAGGGACCGGCAGGCAGACATAAATCGGTATTCTCCGAGGGAAACGGGCCGTCTGTCTGCTGTATCGATGTCTCATTGATTCAGGCTTTGTGTCTCACAGTAGACCCCCCCCCCCCCCCCCACACATACCGCATCTCCTACAGAGCTACTTAATATGTTTGAGGGGCCTGATGCGTCTCATCTGTAAAAGGCAGAGGTTTGCTTTTTCCACCCTACATAAGATGGCGATGCTGGTGCGATGAGAAGCAAAATGGGTCGGTGTGAGGCCGCGGCTGCTCTGAAGTCGGCCTGGTGGGACCGGGGGTTTATTGGCTGGGAAGGCGGCAGAGTTGCGAAGGGCCTGAGAACTTGGTGAATGAAACGAGCTTTTGAAACTTCCCACATCGGCATTAGAGAAATGCCGCTGCTGTTCGACACTTGCGCCAGCACACAAAAAAAAGAAGAATAAAACAGCAATATCCAAGAAAACAAACACAGCCACATACACGTGTGGCTTGGCGCATACATGCATTACCCATATAGAGAAAACGCACACACTCTGGCTGCCTTTTTATCAGCGAGTCCGCAAGATGAGACTGGGCTCTAATTGGTCCTGGGGGAGATTGGCAGGGCGAGCGGAGCAACAAGGAGGCCTGAGCCCCCGGGGACCAACAACAGGAGGCGGGAAGAAAAGGGCCACCGCTCCACAAGTAGAGAGGCAAAACAACGGAAGAGGGGAAATAATTAAGAAAAAACGAAGTTAAGGGGAAAAGGAAAATCATTCTAACTACGCCGGACCGAGAAAGTTGACCTGATTATGAGCAATAAAAAGACTTACATACTGTATATAATTTATCTTCAGTAACCAAATTTCTATATCTACACTTGCACCCCCGCTTAAGTCCCGCAGGAAACGGTAATAGATGCGGAGAGGGGTGGTTTCAGATACCGCTTGAACGAGATGAAAAGAATAAGTGATTAGAGGCTCCCTAACCTGCAGCCAACACCTTCGTCTTTCGCCCCTTCAGCAGTTTTTGCACCCGACACAGCTGCAGGTGGTTCTCGTGGCGCCGGGTATTGTTCTGGATACGCTGGTGCAGCTCTTCCACCGCAGCCACCGCCCCTGGGGCAAAAAAAAAAAAAAAAACATCAAAAAAACACATAATGCTTCAACAGTACGTGTGTGGATGACTTTACTTATACCTTAACTACAAAGTCCATGCAGGCGGGGAAAAAAGCAGCAGAATCATCCGTTCTCCATTTGTACCAGTAGTCAAGGCAAAACTGTATAGCACATTGTCTCTGTCTGTTTAAAGAAGACTTTTTAAGACCATTTTTAAGGCCTCTTCAACCAAATTTCAGACCTCCCAATCACAAAAAGGGATCACGAGGAGAAAGGCTCATTCAAAAATATTAGGAGACACTTTGCAAAGCAAAACTTTTTCCACAGAGCAGAGACAATATACTGTATGCTTGTGAGAATGGTTGTATGCTCTGTTTGTATGTGTTGCTGGTGCGTGGGAGTTAAAGTAGCAGTTGTTTGAAGGTTTACAATTCTCGTAACATCAATGCTAATTTCCATTACCCTGCCGATGGTCATTCGCATGATATGAACTGAGCGGAATCGTTCGACGATCACGTGGTTTGGTTGAGCATTTTGGTGTTAGATAAACAATGTTTTATTCTCTTTTGTTTTATGTTGCAGAATTAGAATAAACTAACCTGGGACAAATAAACTAGGCTTTACGCGAGCAGGATTTTAGGGGCCGATCACCGATCAGTGAGTTTAAACAAACAATAACCGATCACGAGATGGAGGAATGTCTATTTAAATGACCTGTTCATTTACTGTATATACTTGTGTCCTTAATTCCTCCAAAAATTATATTTACAATCAATAATGTATCTTTGTTCCTCTATTTATGCCAGTGACGCACAGTGACAGACAGAACAAATGAATGGTCTTCTATTAGATGGCAGGAAGTAAATACAGTAATTCATGTATCCACCTTTTGGGACATTTTTGTTTGTAGGTGTGCCGTGAGATTTTTCAATTGTAAAATATGTTCCTGGCCTCCATAAGGTTGGAAATCACTGCTCCAGTCAGATCGTGTATTCTAATCAGAACGTCCTCTCCTGTCCTGAATACCGGTGACCACCAACACACGTTTTTCCCCATTTTGTCCTTATATCGTCAAGCCGGCTCGCTCCACACTTGTTGTCGTCGCCACGGTAACAAGTGTATCCGAACGCATTTGAGTTGACAAGATAAAGCCCAATGATCGGATACGGTGGCATCGGAATGCAAGATTTTATTGCAGTAGTCTGATATAGTGTAATGGTGAATGAGTTCATTGGGAAGCAGTGGTTTGCTTCATTGGCCGTTAGATATTTACAATACGACGTCAAAAGACACGCGACAAGGCTAAAAATAAACTAGCTGTTGGATTCAAATATACTGTGCACGCGGCAACGCGGATTTAATGTCTTTTGCGGAGCCGATCAATGATGTCATTGATCGGCAAATTATGACATTAAAGCCGATCAGCATAAAATGCTAAATATCGGCCGATACCGATCAGCCGATAAAAATCGGTGTAAAGTCTAAAATAAACAGCTTGAAGCAAGCACGCTTTGCCTCTTATTAAGTTTAAAGAGTGTGGCTAAACTCGCACAAACAAATCGATTTTTGATATCGTCTCTACAGTGTGGGTCAAAAGTAACTAGGCATTACAAATTTTTGTCATTGTCGTCATGACGAAAACACACTTTAAACAGATAACACTAAAGGGGATTTCCTATTTTCTTATTTCTTACCTAGTGTGTTATTTCCCAGATAGCCTGTCACTTGACTATTCAGGAGCAAGCTAAGACGCAAAATGTTTGACGTGTATGAAGATTTACTTTCATTTTCCCAAGTACAATCAAGAACATATATCATTTGTTGTCATCATGTTGTAATAGGAATATACATTTTATGACCAATCTTTAATGCCAAGTCAGTTAGTTTTAGTTGAGTTTAGTCATTACTTTTCACCTATGGCAGGTATCACGCTTTAGGGGCATTTGAGCTTCCATCCAATCCCCAATCTATTAAATCTTCTCTTACTAACTTTAATGACATTGTTCTTTCATAGTATTGCAAGTTACTGCAACAAATATTTGCACCAGAATAATTCATCAAAAAGGACAAAGCCATGAAATTTATACAACGGAACTCCGATAATAGCTGTAAACATTTAGAGCAACATCATTAACACATTCGATGTAACGACGCGCGGCTGAATCCTAATTTCAAGCGCAACATTTCAACTTTTGTTCTGAGGAATGAAAGTCTGGATGAACACGAGCCTCCCGGTGACGTGCCTCTACTAAAATAATCACTGCCTAATTGGCTCGCTTAACTTCACAACAATTACAATGTAAACCAAACAAGGCATCCGTGTAGACTTTTCCCCTTTGTTATGCTTGCTGGGAATATTTTTAGGTCGGCTGCCTCAGAAAAACAACAACTTCTAATTACCGTATTCTTGACATGAGATCTGGCCTAGGCATTAATAATACATCGAGCCCATTAGACACGCTGAAGAAATCTTACAATTCTTGGAGTGCTTTATTCCACTTATTTACAATTTAGACAGTGTTTGACCATTGAACAAACGCTGGGAGAACTTTTACGACAAAGTCTCAGCTTTATATCTCGGATCGCACCTTGTTACCGCCCTTGAGTTGTTCTTCAGTGTGTCATACTGTAAACTCCCAAAGTGCTGCAATTAAAACAATAAAATCGAGCGAGAATGCAAAGCAACGCAGAAAAGAGGACCTTCAGGGGAGAGCGACACGGAGCAACACAAGAGAAAACAACAACAACAACAAAGTTCTTCGAATGTACCGCATGTGCTCGTTTCCTTAATCAGATACAATGTGATTTGTCAGAAATATCATTTTAAAATAATTCCCATTGCAATACAATCGGGCTGACGATGGGAAGTTCTTCCCCCCACCCCACACACAAATACACCCAACCCCCATAAAAAGCAGCAGAGTTTAAAAACAGATCTCTAATGAGAAGAGGAAGAGGCGATGGTGGAGCACTTTCAGATATGTACCTTCATCTTAGAGGCATGGGCTGTTTTAATTTGTAAGCAAAGGCAGCACATCAGCAATGAGATTTTAATTGATACACATAAATAATTCCTTGTGTATATTCGCACTTCAGTCGACTTCGCTGTTTATTTGACGACTGAAAAGAGTCATTATCGAGATTTGTGTTGATGTTGGAGGACTTTATTTATTAATATTACGCCTGCTTAATAGCCTCTGATCCACTCCCAATTAATTATGTCAAAATCCACATCAAACCAGAACTTGCACTCACATTGAGCTTTGCCTCACTTTCATTTCTCCACTGGCTGAAGCGCTGCTGCGACAATAACAGCAAATAGGGAATAAAAGGGAATGCTAACGCAGTCTTTGTTCGCCAAATGAAGATAATGAGGGCTTTCTTTTAGAATGACTGTCTGGTGACTGACTGGTACAGTCAAAGTTTTCAGTGGGTTTTCTTTGTTTGACGACCGCGGAACAAATGTACCTGCCGTGCAACCTCTGAAGTCGAGGTCGAACACCGGTAATTTGGAATTCAACCCAATTTTCTAAAAAAAATTCTAATTTAGGAGGCATGAGTTCAAAGTATTACCTATACATATGTGTTATAGGTAACATCACCCCCCCTCCCGCCCCCCCCCCGAAAAAAAGGCTGGCTGGTTGACTCATTCCGTCCATCCCAATTTGTGACCTGTGGTTTAAAGTGCATCATCCAACACCCATCACTTGTTGTAGCTACTAAATCCTGAAATTACACAGAAACGTGTCAATGCAAACCTTGGCATCACCCACTTGAGAGCGGATGGAAAGTGCAGTATTCATCACTGAACAATAAAAATGACTGACCTTGCCACGCAGCAACAGGGGGAAAAAAATACATTACTGAGGCAGACTTACGTGAAAGCTGCTGGAACTCTGGGTTATCTGGACTTGTATGTGCAGTCATCTCCTGCAGTAGACGTTTATACCTAAGAAATAACAAAATAATAAAATGCCCCTTTGGTCAAAACATGTATGTAAACACAGCCCTTATATGGTATATATGATAAAAGGATATTTTATTTTCAGCAAAACATTTGCAGCTTGGAAGCACATAACTCGGGTCAAAAGTTTCCACCATATCAATAAAGCAGTGCCTTCGTAATGTATAAATGGGCGGCATGTCTTTGGAAATGTTTAGCATGAATGACTCCGTGATTGCCTTCCATTTGGTAAAAAAAAAAAAAAAATGTGAAAATGATTCTGCTCTTGTTTTTTTGTTTAAGTTGTGAGTCGCATTTTTGGAAAATAGTCGCTCGAGGCGTCAGAAAAGTCACCAAATACTGAACAGTGAAAATGTTGTTAATTCGGAGTTAACACTCACTGTGCTTTTGTAAACTAGCACCACTCTGTTCACAGCCATGTTGTGAGTGGAAGCAGTGCACATCAGCGGAGATGCATTTTGAACTACTGATTACAAAAATAATTTTAAAAAAAATATATTTATTTTAAAAAAATCAACCTGACAAATAAACTTGCTTTAATCGATACAATTGAATTGAAAAATTAATTACCCAGCGCTATAAATGAGTTTCATTTACTTTACTTTTCCACAATATTCTAACTTATTGTGATGCGCCTGTATTTAATTAGCATGACTTATTCTTTATGTATTATGTTTGTGCGGTAATGTTTTACATTTTTCTCAAAAACACACGCACATTCACATGCATAATCTATCTATATAACTAATTATTGTTATTTTATGATCACATTTTATATGAAACGTGTATATTGAGTTGACGTAAGCGTGTTATGATATCTCTTCATGTTTTTTTTTTTTTTTTTTTACTGAAACGACTTAACCTTGGAATGCACTTATTGATTTTTTTGCCATGCCGGCATCTATAGCCCTCTTTGTTCGGACTGAGTTGGTTGCAGAGACATAGCGGTGCCACTGAGTGAGGTCATTAGGCAGGAAAAAAAGACTACCTGATTGTTGGTATACGGCAAGGGCGAGTAAAAGTTTTATTGCTTCTATCGATGTAAATGTATCATGCAATGTGATGTTTTTCAGCACTTTTATAAGATACATACCGATAACCGAGCATAGGGCTCGCTCTTTCTTCGATTATCAGATATCGTGAAAAGATTATCCTGACCAATTATCCTGTGGTGCGGTTTTGTTTCGTGATTTTTTTTTTCCCCCTCCATGATCTGCTTTGAAAACGGTCCAGGCCGACAATCGTAAATGTTAAACCTGTTGTTTGTTGTTGTTATCGATTTCTTTTCCTCATCGTGTGGGATAAATTGCTTTCAAAAATCTGGATGCTGTAGAAATAAAAAGCTGTTTTGTATTTCTTAATCTAGACCCCCTTGTGTGCTACAGAATTTGAAAAAAACAAGCACAGTTTTGTGG
Organism: Phycodurus eques; assembly: GCF_024500275.1. NCBI lineage: Eukaryota > Metazoa > Chordata > Actinopteri > Syngnathiformes > Syngnathidae > Phycodurus > Phycodurus eques. Next base: position 5,416,901 of record NC_084546.1, on the reverse strand, counting down.
AGAAGGGGTTGGGGGTAAAAAGTGTTGACTTCACTCACAAATTATGTGTTAAATACATAGTGAACTGAACAGTATGGCCTTGTAGAAGCGTGGCAATATTTAAAGTAAATAGTTACCAAGTAGCACCACTTTTTCTCTCTGCATTGCAAACACTTCACATTCTATTCAAAATAAAAACATGAAGGAAAAACGTTGTCACTCCTTTACAAATTGTGAAAATAAGGAATGCTAGGCCGGTCAAAAGAGCAGTGCCTGAATGTTTCTGCACAAATGCAAACATTTACTGGATGAACCGAAAAATGTTTGAAGAGTTTGCTTTTCTGTGAGTCACTGAACTAATTATTTGTTGTATCACCGCTGTTTTTGAGAAGTGCTTTACATCTGTGTTACGTGGAGTCGAACTGTGAAATGCTATTCTGGTCCAGGATGAATGGACTACAATCCACAAAGGAAAAGTGAATATTACACTTCTTCACTTTCTGTAAAGGAATAACATATCAGATAATTATGATTTTTTTGTTTGTTCACGTTTTGATTTGGGCGAGAATGCAGTGTTCCCAATGCATTTTTGTGTATGTAAACCATTGAAATGAATGGAAATGCCCTTAATCCGTTTCATCCCCCAATAAAACACCAACAAATTGAAATGTGTTTTTAATAATAAAAATAGCACTCTACAGTATTGTATTTAATAAAAAGATATGGTAATAATGGAATGAAATAAAATGTAAAGAATTAAACCGTTTGTGCATCATGATTAATTTATTTTGCTGCTCCTTCTGGTGTGAGCACTTTGACACCAGGGGGCAGTATAAATCAAACGTAATACACAAAGAAGAGATTTACAACGAGGTGACTCAGTATGCAGCAATAATATAGGTAGTTTTTGCAGAGTTTAAATATCTGTTGCTTAAAGGATAAAAAACAAACAAAAAAAAAACTGTAACATCGGTGTTCGTTTCGTTAGCCCTTCTATGGTGTTTTGCATCCTGTGTTCGCATTAAACCAGCGGCGTGTCGTATAAGGCAAACGTATGTGGTTGGTTTAAAAACATTGACAACAGTAAACTTCAACTGGGAGTGGCAATCAGTCATACCGCGAAAAACTTGAAGTCGAGTTACCACTGTATATACTGTAAATATTATTTATTTGTATTTATTATTGTTATTCTTAACACAAATATACCTAACCATCTGTAAATAAGAGGTGTGGTACACTAGGAACAGCAATGATAAGTGGCTGTAAGTAGGACTGCAAGTCGTTATTATTTTAATACTTGATTAATCTGTCGATTATTTTTTAGATTAATCGGCTTTAAAAAATGTTTTCATTTCCATCGCTTTATTCAATAACAGGGCATTATTTCAAATTGACAGGGCAGAAAATGCACCCATTAACTGATTAAAATTCAGTTACAACATAGCCAAGTCATGTCAGAAAATGGGCTAACATGTTAATCATTGTCTTACAAAGTAAAAGCAGATGTTTAAAAATGTCTTATTTCGATTAAACACAAAGATAATCAGTCTACTTTCATGGAGGACCACAGAAAGCGGAGACCATTTCCTCCATCCATCCATTTTCAACACCGCTTATCCTGGTTAGGGTCGCGGGGCGCTGTAGCCTATCCCAGCAAACTTTGGGCGAAAGGCGGACGACACCCTGAACTGGTCGCCAGTCAGTCGCAGGGCACACATAGACATGGACAACTATTCGCACCCACATTCACACCGTCACTGAGTGGGAGCTGAACCCACGCTGCCCGCACCAAAGTCAGGCGAGTGTACCACTACACCATCAGTGACGAGACCATTTCCTGTTTTGGACAATTTTAAGTTAAACAAGCACTCAAAATAATTACTCGATGAACGAAACAGTTGTTGATTAATTTGATTACCGATTAGTTGTCGATTAATGGATTAATTGTTGCACCTCTAGTTGTAAGGTTGCCCTTCAACACTACTACCAGTGCAGTAAACGTGCAACCATTTTGTAGGGTTTTAGCAGCAGGGTATCACGCTGGTAAGTCTGTGGGTGGAGGGGTGGGAAGGTTTGCTGTAGAAGAGAAGGAGTGCATTTGGCGTGTACTCAATTACTAATTAGAAATGAAATGAATGCCTAACAAGCTCCAATTAGGGCTACGTCAATTAAGGGACACTTAAAAAGAAGAAATAATTCCAGTTCCTTCTCTCCTTGTAGCAACAAATGCATTACAGACATTATTAGCAATGGGTGCCTTCGTTTTTTTGTTGTTTTTTTTTTTCAAAAGGAGTTGAGATGAAATTCTAATTACAGAACCAGTGTAACAAAGGAAAGACTCTAATGAGCTTTATTACAGCCGATTTCAAATAATGTAAATGACACACACTTTTTAAACTGCCCTGTCCCCCTCATTAGCACCACAGCAAAGAAAGATAATGAGACAATAACATACTCCCAACTGCTAAGATATTTTCCATACAAAATATGAGCTGGTGGTTTGATGCACCTGCCACCGGGACAGCACTAGCCACTGACTGCATCATAATGTGGATTATCATGTACTGTATGTACACATCAATTTAAAAACATAGATATCTTTATAATTAGCTTCCGAGATGTTCCAATGTATAAACAAGAGCAGCCGAAGAACGCATACCTCTGCCAAGCTATACAACTTGTGAACGTTGTAGCGCTCTAAATACTGTATATGCATGGATGTTTGCATTGGTGCACAACAAATGGACTGTTCCGATATCAAATGTCGGATCGGAACACCCCTAATTATGATTACAGTATGGTACGGCTTGGAAACGGTGATGGCCGGCAGTCAGTTTCAACCGTGTCGCTTGGTGTGCGGCAGGCCAAAGGGGCGACCAGATAATGAAATGTATTACCCGAGACTCCCCACCCATTGCTTGTGTGTCCGCTGACATCAACATACATTTAATTATCTTATTGTGCCAAGCCGCATTGGGTGGCTATTCAATTATCTTCAACTTTTCATGGCAGATTTTACACGTTGGTTGTAATTGGAATTACCTAAAGGCAGCAATTGGTTTCATTCCCAGCCATGCTTCAATGCCGACAATGAATTACAGGGTCAGACAGACAATATATAACAAATTAGTGTGTGTGTGGGGGGGTGGGGGGGGTGGGGGGGGGGGGTAGGGAATTAAAATAAAATAACAGCGCTGTACCTGCAGACCACATCTTTTAGAAAACATTTCAAAGGAAAGTAATCAAAAGTTTGTCCTTGTCTGGAGGAGCCTTACTGTGCCAGGCTGTAGGGGATGACGGAATAAGTGCCTGAGCACACAAAAGCAGCTAATTTGAAAACCCACCTTGTCAAATGAAAGATGAATTGAAGTATGGCAGCCAAGTACAACACGCAACTAGACGCTTCACAATGGTTCGCAAGAATGACAATGACCCAAAGACCTCTGGTTTTGTATGCCTTTTACATAGAACATACTCCTCCTCTGAAGCAAGCCTACCGCTGGGGTCAATGCCTTGTTACGTTAAATTGCGCTTGGGTTAGTGTACACATAACCCGAGGCCTGCTCTCGTTTCTATAAGAGCTAAGACTCCATTATTGACATAAATGTGGCCGGTACAGGCAGAGAGGGTTGTTATTCAGCGCCACAATCAACTTGAGACCCCATCACTGTCATCATGGTGAACTCAGCAAAGAGGAGACAGACGGCGACGCCACTCGGCTCTTGTGAACACCACTTAATAAAGGCAATTATTTTAGTCGTCCCCTAGCAGCAACATAAGTATCCACACACCGGGCTTCGCTCGCCATCCATCATCCTTAAACTGTGATACGGGACAACAATTTTCTTGCTGTTCGCAGCGACGGAGCCAGAGCGAGGTAAGGTAAGGCGCCAGCCAGGGATGATTATCTCCATGCCACTTAAAAATCATCATAGAATTAGACACGTCCCTCAAGCCTCCAGAGTTTTGCAGAGAACGACAGACGAATCGATGTTAATGACGGGAAGTGGACAAGGAAACCCTGAGCAACACAAGGTTGCACTGGAGACTGATTATGTGTCAGAGTCACAGATAACTGTATATCATAGAGACGATGGTATCCGTCTTTTTATTTTTCCTTTTCCAGAAGCGATAAATACAGCAGCATATTTCATAAAAACACACACAAACTGGAGTGGAAATTTACTAAAACAGACGACATTACTACACCACTATTCATACTGCTCATTGTCCAAGGCTATTCTTGTCCACCTTGTCCAAATAACTGGCATGTTAAACAAGAGCCCTCGTAAAAGCTCTGTACAACGTCTCATGATGACAGTAATATAGAAAATATCGCCACAGCACGAATATTTTGTTATTAGGCAGCTTTAGCACCAGAGATGTAAATGTACAATGTACGTCAAACGTTTAAGCAGACTTGTCCAAACGAGGACATTATTATGTGTATGTAATGGTTCCCGATTGTGAACGGATACTTACAAGCTAACAATATACTGTTTATGTTCCTCTCAGCTTATCACAACGGGGAGCGAGTTAAATGCCATCAAAGCAGCGCCTTGACATTTTTGTATCGAAATCAGCATGAATCAGTTTAGCGACTAATTTGGCCACATACTTTTGATCGGCATGCATCAATCATTTTCAATGCTGTGAATTCATACAGTAGTTTATCCAGCCCACTGAGCATTTACATGATATAGAGCCCTGTAATAATGCATTAATTTAGCAATTTTTTTGTGGATATAAAAAGTCGACACTCCATTGTAAAAAAGGTTTTTGTTATGAGACCAAGATACTTTTTCCACCACCAATGTGGCCTGATAAACTGTTGAGTTTGGATCTGATTGTTGCATTCTGAACACAGCCACTTCCCGGTTATGATGGTGCGCACACTGAAGCAACCACCATTTTTTCAGTTGTTTATTTTTAGTTCCCCTCTCGAAAAGATGTAAATATTGTAATGGAGTTGTCCATCTTATAGACCACAACAATGGTGGGAAACGGTTTTGAAATGATTTATCTTGGTTTCATTTATTAAAATCACAAAGCCTGGCATTTGAACAGAGGTGTGTAAACTTTTTAATAACCACTGTACTTTTAGCATTTTTAATTGTTTAATTTAAATGACTAAATAACACATTCAATATAAATAACATTTAAAACAAAATGTACTATTCTACTCTATTAAACTATGCGGCATAACTGTCACATTTTAACAATTTTTATTTTACGAAGGACCTGGTCCGTCTGTCCATTTTTAAATATCCAACGTGGCTCAAAGGTTTGCCCACTCCTGCTGCAAAGGATAAAATAAATAGTAAACTCTCAAACGTTAGCTCGTCTCACAGACAACTCGGCAGCAAGTTGGACGGATGCACCATGTCAAGGGCTCCATTGTTCATCTGAAATGATGATGAGCACAGAAGAGACCTCATTAAGACACAAACAAGCAGCCGGATAAACCAGTGTTACGAAATGTGCTGCATTGGAAAGCACATTTCAGATGATTTCTTTTCTTGTTCCACTAATTAACAAGCAAGATCAGGACCGCATGAAATTACAGCTAACACAAACCGGCACTTAACAAACGAGATTCTGACAGGTTCCGGACGGACGGCGCAAATACGCGGGTGCCACATCAAATAATAATAATTAAATCTGTCACAGAGACGATAGATTGTGCAATGGATGCTGCAAACGACTGGTGAAAGGAAAGCAATCAAACAGCAAAAACAACCCGTGCGTGAAATCTGCGACACGTTAAGGAAGTTGTGGAATGTCATCATAAGACATTACAGTAGTTAGTGAGAAACAGGTTTTAGAAGACTGTGATGTTGTGGAAACATTTTGTGTTTGAAAACTAACACCATTGTTTGCTGTAAAAATAATCTGTGAGTGATGTACTGTTTATTCAGTGTGTTGGGAAAAGAATACCTTTGAGAAAGCACCCATTTACATAATGTAAAAATAATATTGTTAATGCGAGTCTAAGCATATTGAAGTGGAGGGGGAATAGAGGGGATGCAGGGCCCATTGTTCAGCTTCATAATAATAGTTACAGTTACCGGTAATGCTTATTATGCAAGTATAATTCCAATTGGTGTCAGTATAATATTTGACTTCATCTGCTTTTTTTTTATTTCATTTTTTTTGTGGATTTTGCATATTGCTGGAGGTTTGAAGAACACCATTCTTCAAAGAGACATTTATTGGTCAAAACTTTTTGTTGGAAGACTACAGAATGTTCTCATTGATTGTATTTATCTTAGCGTTACTTAGCTTCTCAGAAACGGGGGGAAAATTGGTATTAATATTAATTAATTAAACATCCTATGTTATGTTCATCCATAAATGAATTTCAAAAACTATTATAAGATGATCTAAACAAGTTTATTCTTGCGATAGTACACATGTATGTATGTAGATAGTATATATGATAACAGAAATTGATCTAATTATTAGAAAATGCACATGAATAATGTTAAGAATGTGCTCATTCAGGGTCCAAACAGCATCTAGGCTACACTACAGTAAAACGACATCAAAATAATATATATTTATAACAATTTCAGTCAATATAGTCCACTGCTCAATTTTCATTTGAAATACCAAAAATAATAACATTTTGAAGTTCCATGTTTTGTTGTCTATGATTCCACTGTTTTTAACTGATGTTTTACGTTTTTGCCATGGTATCGTATCCAAGTCACAATTTTGGTATCTTGACATTAATTTACATCCAGCACGAGCCTAACGTTCTTCTGAGGTTCTGTAATTCATTCATCGAAAAAACGTTTTGGGTGTAAATTAAGTTTTAGCTTAGTCAAGCTTTGGTAGAAAAAAATAAATAATTACTGATCAATCCGTTCAATGGGAAGTTGAAGCAGGTCCTCCAGCTTGTGGTTGTTGAACTCAGGCCGGGCTTCCTGAAGTTTCTTAAAACGCCTGAAGGTCTTGTTTTTCTTCAGCTGGATCTGGATCAACAAAGGAATACAATTTATTATAAAATCTCAATTAAACACAGCTGCAGTGAAGTGCCATTGCTTTCAATGCTGTTCTGCATTAAATACTACCATTCAGCCCAATTCCATAACATGGGTTTATTTTTTTTATTCGTCGAAACTAAGGACACAACAGCACATTATCTTTTCATGAGAAAGGTCCTCCAAACAACACTTGACACGATCAATTTGTCAGATAAACTAGAATTTGACAAGGCCATGGAAAGAAACAGCATATGCACTATATTCTGTCTCCATTACATGCACCTCATATTGACAACAATACCCAAGGAAACACATCATGCTGAGAGATTGAGTGAATGTGTTTCCCCTTTTCTTCCCGCAAAGTAGTATCTGCATTCAGCTTGGATACCCGATGACGGACATAACAGTGATGACCCCTGAAAGTCATGTCATACTCCCACTAACAAACTCGAAAATCCCACTCTTGTTACTCATTACGGCACGGCTGCAGGGCCCGGAGAAGGTGTGAGGTGGCGGGAGCACTGGTGATGTCATTAAATATGCATCTGCACATCATGTCAGCATGAGTATGTGTCAACATTTGGGTGACATAAAGCCCTAAACTTGTCACTCATGTCAGTCATGAAAATAAACCTGCCATGGCGAGTGCAGCGAAAGCTGTAACCTAGTTTTAGCGGCATTGTTGTCCATGTTCAGCTTGCTTTTTTAGGAGTTTGTCTACGACAGTTGCAAAGGGGTGGAAAACGTCTGGTAAATGTACATATTCAAATAAGCTGGGGAATTCAACCTTTCATGACTGTTGAAAGTAAAAAAAAAAAAAAAAAAAAAAGTAAAAACTATTTAATTTTGAGTCTCTAAAATCTAGTATCTTAGTAAGTATCTGAAATTCTCAACAACCCACATGCATACAGTATGTTGTACAAGATTGGCAGCTTAACATGACGATGATTACGATGCAAACGCTGCAGCCTTACCCAGAGCACCTTTTTGGCATTGTAAATGTTGTCCACGAAGACGTTGTAGTGGTCCAGTTGAGGGCAAAACTGGTCAAAGCCCCTTCCGAAGTAGCCATTTTCCAGGTGAACCAGCAGAGATCTACGAAACACAGAATGGTCACATCGATTGAGCTCACCTCATACTAACACAATGGCAACATAAAGGACTGTCTTATTTTAATATACAGTAACATAACATACGAAAACATAACAGCAATATTTACTGACATAGGAAAGCAGTGTGTCAATGAAAAAAATTGCCTATGAAGGCAACAATTTCATAGGTACTGTACCTGTGACTAAAAAAGTGAAGAGTGGAGAGATTCTGCTGTCAAAATGAATGAGTGTAGTCAACAATGGCAACCATTGCCAACAGTCTCTGAAATATCCATACTCTCTCCATCCTTTTTACCCATTTCCTTTCTTTGTATTATAACATACTGTAGCTACAGCAGCCAGGGAAATCTGGTTCTTCCTTGACAATCACTATGTTGTGGTTCAATAAAATGATAAAATGTCGCGCCTCAAAACTTTGTTTCAGGAACCAGGGGTCGCAGTTTTTCCATCGTAGCGAGTTGGTATGTGTGAGAGGCTCAATCGACAAGCCCACATCTCACTCACCAGGCCAGGCCGCGCCTTTTAAAGCCATCCACACTCAAAGTCACAGACAATTCAATGTCGAATGTGAGGATGGCGACCCCAAGTGGACATCAATAATATCTGAACCTTTAATAACGCAAAATCATTTGTTTTCCCAATACTTGTTTAGTCCATTGGATAATTGGTAGAAAACTATTTTGGAAACATTCGATAGCTGCAGCCCTATCAGTTACCTATATGTAGGTGATGCTGATAAGACAGTCATCATGACGGCGTAACAACTTCCTCGCACTCAACGCAACCAAAATATACACTGCATATATTTTGTGCACCAAAGATCTCTGATACATTAATTTTCAAGCACTTCCTCCTGCGTACACATTTAGCCTCCAGTCACAGCGCATTGGACTTTGAGTTAGTGCCTGAGAAAACACTGCTGTTCTGGATCAGTGTGATCTCAAATGAGGCGCGATCGCATCTGAAGTATCATTTTGCGGCAAAAGGCACACACGTTTAGAGAAAGTGCGGCGGTTGAGAACATTTTTCCCTATTTAATGGGGAGGATTTAGCAGACGAGGCTCTGTAGTGCCGTTTGTAGGCCTCTGTGTATTTACCAGGACCCAAATGGTAGGTCTACCATCAGGGCACCCAGGGCCACTTTGTAGTGAGAACATGCCTGCTGAACTCAGGAGCAAAACAAGTGAATCAAGGCAAAAGCAAAACAGTCGTCAGCCTGTCAGGCACATTATAGCAACACGGACGCAATTGGTTGGGGGTGTTGACACTGGTGAAGGAGCTTGTTATCCAAACTTAGAGGAAGTACCACACACACACACACACATTCCCACTCTCTAATGATGTTCCCAGAGACTTCTGTTCGCACACGCTGCAAGGAGCACATTTCAGTTGAAGTTGATTTAAATAGATTTTAATGAAGTTGCACGCCAAGGTAGCCTCTGTTCATAATCAGGAGATGCAGGAGCAGCCGAGAGAGTTCTAACGAGGGCAAAGGGCGGGAAATATAGTGTTTCCGTTTCCCCCCCCCCCCCCCCCCCCCTCTCTCTTACTGCCACAGGCTATTATGATAAATATGAAATTAAAGATTACCTTTTTTTTGTACTTTTTTTAATAAACCAGCAATTAAATTGTCTGGCCATCAGCAGCAAGCGGGATTAGAATTCGGCACGTGTCGCGTTAATCTGCATTAATTCCAAGCAGTTGCGACATCTGGGCTGGTTATGACCTCAACCAACAATTCCCACCGAATCGCCTTCATTTGGGAACAGGCACGAATATCAATTGGTAGGGCACCATAACGTGCCTAATAAATAAATATACAGCTAATCGGTTTTATAGCACAAACAATTGCGTGGAATTTTGTTGATCACAGAGCAGGTCTTGTCTCAGCTACCTTTCATGCTCTACCTATTATTATCATCATGCCCCCCCCGCCCTCCCCCCTCCCATTTTTAAATCCACTGTGGCTATTTTTCATACCTGATCCGCTGACATGCCTTTCAAGTCTTATTCCTGTTTTGGCATGTTCGAAGCCTGGGATAATTGGATGGCTGCCTTTGCTGCCTCTTCTCAATGCACAGGCACAGCATATCAATATATTCACATCTCCTTTTCTAATGTAGCTTTTAAAAAAGTGGTAGAATTTATTACCTCTACCCACTGCACTCTGCGGGCAAGTAAACAAACACAGGGACATCAGATGAATATACATACACTTTGCACTTGGGCTGCATTCACATTTAACAACGCTCACGCTCCATGGTAACGTGGGGGAACAAAATCATGTTTATCAACAAGCTTTACGGCGAACTCACACCAGGACATTCGAACTGTGCCGGACTTGGGCCGATTGTGGCTTAGTTCTAGTCACTGAGTTTATTTCTATTGTGCACCATAGTGGTTATGAATAACTGGTGCAAGGAGCAATCGCAATAATTGTAGGACACGTACATTACGCCTGCACCTGTCCCTTTTGTATTATTTACGTTCAGTCATATTTTTGTGCTGTGTTTTTGCATTGTACACAACACAGCAGGGGTGTCAAACTCATTTTTGTCACGGGCCACATCGTAGTTGTGACTTCCCTCGGAGGGGCGCTACGACTGTGAACCCAAATAAATGTAATATTACCTCACGCACCTGTTCCCAATTAGCCTGTTCACCAGTGGGATGTTCCAAAGAGGTGTTTGATGAGCATTCCTCAACTTTCTCAGTCTTTTTTGCCACCTGTCCCAGCTTTTTTGGAACGTGTTGCAGACATAACATTTTAAGTTAATGATTATTTGTAAAAAACAATCAATTTTATCAGTTTGAACATTAAATATTAATATAAAGGGTATTCAACTAAATATAGGTTGAACATGATTTGCAAACCATTGTCTTCTGTTTTGATTTATGTTTAACATAACATCCCTACTTCATTGGAATTGGGGTTGTACTTCTCACCAGGAGCAGAACTATACCCATTGAATTGAAGCAAAGAAATGTGGCAAAAACGGTCTAATTTCTTTACATGTTATTTTAATGATAAAAATAATGTACTACAATAAAAAATAATTCATTTGATTGCTTGGTGAAGTCGTCGACATCGTGATGGGGGTATTTGTGTCAATCATATGAATTTAGTAAGTCTTGTGTTAAAACAATCGAGGCACAATGCAACTCACCACGAGATAGCAAATCATTATGGGTGCAATACAATCTGTAATAATGGCCCCGCCTAAACAGGCTGCGGTACATGTTGAAAAAAGGCAAAATGAGCATGTTCAGACATTGTTAAACAGTCTTTCATAATCTGAACACTTGTTACTTACCCTTTGCGCCGTCAAAAATAAACACACTCAGTGTTTACAATGCACCTGAGAGCATGTATTATAGATAGGGAAAAGTTGAAAATAAATCATCACATATTAATCTAAAGGACTTTAACAGACAGTTATTGTCAACCAAAAGTCAGAGTAGGAGAAGCGAATATGGGAAAATCAAATCTATCACTTAGCAGTGATAAATCTGTCTACCGCTCCGTCTCTCAATGAAATGTTTTTAAATGGAGTACTTATTATTTGCCAATGCGTTTAAACCACTAATTCAATAAGGGTGGCCCATAATGAAGACGTATGGGAAGTGCAGAACCATTTATCCAATACGTCAGTGTGTAATTCATACTTCAGTCTTCATTGTGGCACACGCCTTACGCTAACCTATTTTTTTCCCCCTTCGACCTGGAGATGGCAGATAAACAGATGAGCAATATAATTAATTCGTGGAAAATTTTGTGGGATTGATTGTTGATTAATGGCACCTTCAAAGAATTGAAGTGGAGTGCAATACTCGGCTGCAGCCAGCAGAGGCGCTGTTGATTTAATCTCAGCTAGTTAGGAGTCTGAAGAAGAGCATGATGTAAAAATGAATAATCAATAAAAGAAATTAGAAATAAAATACACTTAATATTTAAAAGATATCCTGATAGTCGACAATAATCTAAATACTTTTATTTTTAAATCAATTAAAGAAACATATGGCTGTGCGTGCGAATGGTTGTTAGTTTGTATGTGCCCTGCGATTGGCTGGCAACCAGTTCAGGGTGTACCCCGCCTCCTGCCCGATGACAGCTGGGATTGGCTCCAGCACGCCCGCGACCCTAGTGAGGAGAAGCTGCTCAGAAAATGGATGGATTGATGGATGGATGATGAACACCACATTTCTATTGAGGTGTAAAATATTTGAATTACCGTAGATCGTTTGTCAAAAGTGAGGTTGTGTCGATGAGAAACGTCGTGTCAATTACAACTCATAGGCTTTCCATTATGACGATCATTCCCATTTTGCGCTTTATCTTCTCAAATTATAACATACATACACTAATGTACCCAAGGGGGGAGCGAATAGAACATCTATACCCTTACAGAGTATCATTGACTCCGACTAATGGTGAAGATAAGGGCGACGCTTTAATAAACCTAGAGTTTATCATGAGTGCATTCCTACACAGGGGACCGGCTGCTTTTCCCCATCACAGTCTCACACTGCCCTTAAAGCACTGATATTCGTAAATTATGCAAGGGGATACTTACTGGTTTACTGAATGAATGGCTTTAATTGAACTGAAGATGCTTTCGCTAATGTCCTGCCTCAGGGTTCCTTTGGCCTTCAAAATCGCCACAAAGTACTGGAAGAAACAAGGAAGACAATATTGCCCGGCATTACAACTTAGCACTGAATGGATAAACTTGTCATTCATGATTTCGTTTATGTTTGTATTAGTGGTGGGACTTAACGTGAGGCTTTAATTAATTCACCTCATTCTTATTTAATCCATCCATTATTATCAGGCTTTCCAACAATCTACGGCTATAGATGGAGGTTGTTGCAAGAAACAAGTATAGAAAAATGTCATCCCGCTAAAGTGACAGCTGTGTTGGTCTCAAGTCATTTGCGGTGGAAATGGGATTAGCAAATTGAACGAGCACAAGCCTTAAAATGACTCCTAATTGGAGTGTACGGGCGGAGGGAGAGTAGTTGAGTAGAAATTAGGTAACCCTGTGGGTGGTAAAATCTGTTGTCCCCGCAGAAAGTAAAGTGTACAACGCCTGCTACCTTCAGTGTGTCGCTATTCAGTATTCACTTTGCAGTAACCTTTATGTACGATGTAATACTGAATGGAAATGACTACAAAGGTTTTACCATACTTTTTTGTGACAGAGGGGAACCTTTAGAGTTTAATTCTCACAGAGGTGGTACTGTTTGGGGGGAAAGATATATGATGAAAAAATGCAGCAGACTCAAACCGAATAAATTGGACATCTCCTGCAAAATGGCCGTCAGTTGGTCTGATCAGGAGACGCTGCACTACAAGGAGTGCATAAGAACATTTCATAAAATGAAAAATAGGGAGCTAAAATCTTTTAAATCTGGCTGTGAATTTGTTTACTGAAAGGTGTACAGTTACCATTTAATAGGGCCGCATTTCACTGCACACACAACAGATTTGTGTTACTAGTAATTATTTAATTTGATATCAAACAGGGTGCCTGTATATTTTGTATTTTAGTAAAATGTGATTTAAGAAACAGAAAAAAGTTAAATAATAAAATATATCTAAATTAAAAAAAAAAAAAAAAAAGAGCCTGTAGGAGGCATGGGGTACACATGCATGTGAATGGTCAGAATGGTACTCCCTCTGCATCAATTTGGGCCCGCAAAACCCCTGGTAGAAATTCCAAGTTTTGGAGTAAGAAAAAAAAATGGCACTTTATAAAAAAAGAGATAACAATTAAAAATAATGTACAGAATTAATCAGTGTGCACCATGATTTCATCCTTCAACACCCCATTGTCCTTCTTCTGATGTGTGCACTTTGGCCACCAGGGGGTATTATGATAAGAGCATACATAATATACACCAAGACAAGTTTCACAATTAAGTGACTCAGTAAACTTCTAATTTTAGTCATATTTCGCAGAAGATAAAGGATACTGTAAATGCTTGTGCCTATTGTTATATTGTCTTTCAACGTGTGTTGCTGCACCGGTTGAGTTCAAATATGCATTGGTTAAAGGGTTATAACTACCGCAACAGTGATGCTAGTTTCGTTGGCCCATCTATGGCGATTTGTATTGTGTGTTAGCAATAAGAGAGCGGACTTTGTGGTTTGGATAAATACACAATGTTTATTTTTGCTTTGTTGTCTTTGTTTTGAGTTTAAAAATGAACTGGGAATGACAACAAACCGCTTGGTGGGCTTGGCCTCTTTTTTTTGTGTGTCATCTGTTGCTTGTTGTGAAGCTTGGTGCAAGCATTTTGCACTTGGTAACTAAAATTGTTGCTCTCAACTCAAAACAAACAAACAAACAATCAAAGCGATGGTGCCTAAGTCGGGTCACTAGCAAGTCGAGGTACCACTGTATTTTATTTTATTTTTTTCAGTGTAACAGTGTGCGTTTCGGTCAACGTGCAGGTACACTGGGTGAAAGTAGTTACAGTGGTGACAAGCTCCAGTTGTTGGCAGTAGCGCTGCTCCGACTGCACCAACTCTCTGGCCGCTCGGCTCCGTTTCCTCGCCCAGCGGTCCCTCTGCTGCTGGATGCTGTCGCCAGTGAGGGCATCAGGTGGGCATGGAGAGAAACTCATGGCCACGGCTATGAGGATTATTCTGCGCAAGCACAAGGAGAAAGGCCACGCCGGCTTTATAGACTGCTACACTCAGGGTCTTGTGCACATATTAAAGTGTCGAATGATGTGTGAAGTTTTATGAACAACACAATTACACACATACATATATATATATATATATATATATATATATATATATGTATATATATATATATATAGCCAGGAAATAATGGGCTGATTTGATGACACGCTTATCTGGACAGAAACACGCTAATGTACAATCACGGGATCTCTGCTGTCAGAAACAACAATGCATCAATAGTGCATATCGACATATTTTCTTCATAGCTCATTTTCCCGCATTATCAATACAGCTGTTATCTCTATCATCTGTTTACGACAGTTGACCAATAGTCGTGATTTCCAATCACGTAAACAGAACTACTTTCTTTGTAGAGGTTGTTGTTAATTTTCCTGAATGATGATTTTGTGTATATTGTGATAATTACCACCCTATTGCTCCAACATCACACATTTTGTATGTTGTTTTATGAGTACACACGAAGCATGACAGTACAGAATAGAAAGCGTTTTTTGTAGACTGTGGATATATGTTAGGATTGAGCGACTTAACCGTTCCCCCCAAATGTTAAAAATAGATATATAAACATTATTAGTTCAGTAACAGGAATTTTACCTTGGTTTAACGTCTCCACTTTGAATCCAGGCGCTGTTTTCGGGTTGGGTTTCCGTTTTCCGGTTTCAATGATGTCACGCAATCTGATTGGTTGGCTCACTGTTTGTTTGCTTTTTTTTTTTTTTTTTGCCAACTTTCAAAATTGTAATGGTTCCTCGTTTTGCTGATCCTCGTTTTATGAGATATTTCGAGGTTAGTTATTTCCTTGGTGTAATCATACGCCGTTACATGCCATACTAAAAAAAAAAAAAATCTTTTTCATTCATATTTTTGGCCTCGAAGTGACTTTTACTAGTGGTTTGGTGAACTACGACGCGTTCCAACTTAAGCACACATTCGAACGAACAGTAACAGAACTCCGTCGTAAATCGAGGACCCAGTGCTTTCTACGGTAAACTGATTTTATTGAAAAAGTTTTATCGTAGGAAAAATACTTTTAAAAAAATCTAATCAGAAAAGCATAAAATTAAAAAAAAATATCTTTCAGCCGGTGAATGTCCATTCGAATGCGGGACAAAATACAAAAAAAATTATCCCATAAAATAGCTTCTATTGGGCTGTTGATCTTCGATGATGATGATGATGATCTTGGGTGTTTGCTTTTTTTCTTCCCACTCTGGGTTCGTAGAAGCAAATATCGAGCACTTCCGCTGGCATCACAGTCACGAACGCTGTACTTGGCAATAGGGGCGGGGTGAGCAGTGGCTCACTTCCCTGAGACAGTACCGCCACCCCAAAACAGGCTAACTTTATCTATTTTATCTCTTTAAATATAAATGTAGAGTGACTTGTATTTATTGATCCTTGTGGGGGGGGGGGGGGTATAAAATGGCCTTTGTATGAGTGCAGAAGTTGTTTTTTTTATTTTAAAGCAAAAATATGGCAGCAAGTCACGAGAAATACACAGCACTGACAATCCGAGTGCGGCTCCTTGAGAAAGAAAACTGCTCAGCAGTTTGCGGATCATTACGAGATAAAAGTGATGCCCTCGGTAATCAGGTCGTGACGCAGGGAGGCGAAAGTGTGAAATCCGTGGAAGACGGAGCACTTTCAAGTGTGGAGAGGTGAAATGAAGAAGAAGAAGAAGAAAAAAGATGCATTTCAGGAGCTTTTCCCAGACTGCTTGTTCTTCACATTAAGCTGCAAGGTTGACAGTGCAGCGAGAACACTGACATCTAGTGTTGGCACAAGCCAAGGCCTTGGAGAACTTTGTGTCATATTTTGTGCATATGAAGTCAAATTCTAATATTTAGTATCAGTCAAACAGAGATATTACCACAATATAGTCTGATATAAGGAAGGCCCGAGCTATAGCCAGAAACACCAAGGCACATAAAATCACAAAAAAATCCGTATAGCCATAATTTGTTTCATAACAGGTTATGTTCTAATTGGTTTGGGTTGTTACATTAATTTGCGTAATGAAGTGTGCACTTGTTTGGAATCTTGTATTCCTTTGAGAAATGATCGTGAGCCTTGTCAGCCTTGTAGATTACAATGATGTGAAGATCTCTGTTTATAAAACCGGTACTCTCATAACACATATCCGCATCATGAATGTCAATCAAACAGGTAGTTATGATTGCAAAAATTCATATGAATTCATTCACAAGCACCGGTGAGTGTCTCTGGACATTTTCATTAAATTCTCAAGACATATTACATTAGACCTTGGCAGAGTTTCATGATCCCAAAGTGGAACCTCTCTACTTTATTAAAGTGCCTGCAATTTTACACACTTTATGAAAAATGTAATGCAATATGTTCTGACATTGATTCCACTTTGAGAGTGAGACTAAGGAGGCAGCAACTTGGTGATCATGAGGATTTCACGTTTACTGTGATGCAAAAGTCAAATACTGCTGTGCACCTAATTTCACTTGTTGACTTCCAATTCTTTTCTATTTCTATTCTATTTTTTGGTAAATCCCTTCCATTCATTCCACAGTGAATTGTTGCCATCATTAAACATTTATTAACTGTATAGGAGACAGATGCATATTTGTTTTTCTGACAATTTCCCAGCTTTGATGTAGTGTGTCATCCCTCTGGGTTCAGACTGCACTTGCTCATTGAAGCAACAAACACATTTTCAAAAATAGGCAGATTACAGATTGACTTAGTTGTTTATTTCACACTTCAAGTGGTGGTACAACCAATAAATGGTCCATTTTACATAATATGTGCCCTGTAAGTAACATTTCAACAATTGTCATACAATTGCGAAGGGAAGTTAAGAGTATACTCAAACTAAATTAACCCAAAAAAAGTAACATATTTCTTTTCAGTTGCGTTGCACAGGTTATAGGTCCCTAGCATTTGAACAGGGGTGTGTAGACTTTTTATATCCACTGAAATTTCTCCATCAGAATAGATGAGCAAGGCTCTGCACAGGAAGACAAACAGGATAAGGTGAAACCCTGCAAATTACAAAAACAAACAAAATGCATCTTTAACAAGTGCAATATTAACATGCATGATAGTGCTCGGGCCCCTTTCTCTTTATTGTTTTCTATTTCATTGTGCTTCCAGGACATGCGGTATTATAATAATTGGCCCCAAAACAGACCAGTGCAAATTAGGCCTCTTTTTGTACCCAGAGGCGATTGAGACACTAACAGTGCAGGAGACCACAGACAAAGGGTCCTTTTTCTTACAGGGATGGAGTAAGTGTCAATAATCTACACAGGTGAAGAAAATCTCCTTAGGTTTTGGAGGCTTTCGGTGTTTTATTCATGCCAGAGGGATCATAATTGACCCCTGCTCTTTGCAGGGGCGGGGGTGGGGGTTGGGGGGTAAATAAATAAAATAACTTCATGAGATGAAAGAATGTGATGTTTTGTGATTCAACTTTTTGAGCCCCCCCCCACCCTCATCCAATCCAATACTATTGGATTGCAGATCATGAATTATTCAAGAAATAGGGAGGCAAGACTACCTTAGCATTAGAAGATGTTATATGAAACAAGGTTGCGAGAGCCAAAGCAATCAAATGAGTTGGTTTAAAAAAACAAAAAAACCTTAACATATAAAAGTCACATAAAAATAAATAAGTGAATACACCTCTTGAATTTCCCCCTCCTGCACTTGATGTGACTAAAAACTCTCAAGTGTTTGTTGACACGGAAACCCATTATCTACCTTCGGCTGAACATTTTATGCATGTTTGAGTGCTTTGGCTCCAGAACCTCACTTAATGTTGTAATTAAAAATGTTTTTTTGTCAAATGATAATCGCAGCGTCGAGTGTTGATACTTGAGGCAAGCTACTGGGCAACGTAGAAGGACATAATTGTATCAGTTCGTTTTCAAGCGTGAGGAATTGTTAACGTAGCGAGATGAGTCATTCCTTGATGCTCATCAAAGAATTTGAAACATTAAGACTTGAGTATTATGACAATTTACATTCAAATAACACTGACCTTGAGGAGTCAGTGCCGAAGAGGAATGAACACAAGTAGCCCTCTTCATCGCCACCTTATTTTTAGTGCTCTTTTATCTCATTATAATTGGCTTATTCTCCAGAGGTATTTTTTCTTTTATTATTATTTTCAAAGACGATCCCTTTATATTACGCTCTTCACAAAAGGCAGCCCGGCTGTTCTGTTATCGCTTATTTCCTCCAAACGCTGCTCTTGATATACTGTACCTATTAGAGTTCTCGGCCATTCAGCTCTCACCAGATGAATCCGACAACGGACTATTTGATGCTTCAGGGAAGAAAAAAAAAACATATTTATTTTTTTTAAATATTCAGAGCGACCATGCGGAGTCTCTTGGGATTCATCCTGCATCGCTACAAACAGCTGTAAGCCTGCAGGTCAACTGACCGTGGCTCTAGCTCTCTTTTAATAATTACACAAGAATATTTAAAGAGTTTGCGCATACTCTAGGTGCAGCTTAGATGAGGCCTGTCTTATAGAGGTCTATACGTCAAACCCAGCTAACAAGTGCATTGGAAGATTTGATATCTCAGCCAAACTAATGTTAATTCATCCAAAAATTGTCATTTAATTTTGTAAAGATATTTTCGATGTTACTTGCCTTGCATATATTTTTAAACTATGAAGGCTGAATGATGTTGTAATCGAAAAGAAACCGCGTGAAAACTACAGTTTATCGAGTCACTCAAAAGAGGTTATCCTAAAGAGCTTTAAAGGCATTGTAAACCAATCTAAAATTCATAACCATGCAAATACGACATCTATTTTACGTACATGCACATTCTGTGTCCGAGTACTGTACATGTATATTTTCCAGTTATCTGTACAGAGATAACAAAAAAACAGAATAGTAAATAATCTTTTACAAGTACAGTATGTTTCGGTGTTTTATTATTATGAGTAGTAGTAGTAGTAGTAGTACATTTACTGTACAGTATGTCAGTTACAGTCTGTCAAAATTTCCAAACTCAGAAATCTGACAACAAAGTATTTAACAGGGGTTGTAAGCATTTTTAAACACAACAATTTAGTATATATACATGTGTGTGTGTGTATAATATGCACTTTCATTGGATATAAAAAGTCTACACACCCCTGTTCAAATGACAGGTTTCTGTGATGTAAAAAATGAGACCAAGAAATATCATTTCAAAACTTTTACGATTAAAAGTGCCTCTGATTAGACCCCAAATAAAGCGCAGCTGTTCTAGTTGTCTTTTCCTGCCTTTTTCCTTTTCTTTTTCTTTCAAGCTTTGTTGCGCTAACACTGAGAGGTATTTAGAAGTGTTCATCATTCCTCTGCTTTGACTGAGGCTCCAGTTCCAAGGTGGGGGGAATTATGAACAGTTCAAACATGGAACTGTTCATAATTCAGAAGTTAAAAAAAAAAAACAGCAACAGGAAAAGCCTACTAGAACATCCGCACATTATTTAAGGTTAACCAAAGGCACTTGAAATGATGGCAAGTGTGTGCTGACTGCCATTTAACAAGAATTTGAATGTCAATTCTGAATACAGCCACATCCCCAGTTATAAGAGGCTGTGCCACTTGTCCAAATACATGATCTCAGTTGTTTACTTGCACTTCAAAACGTACAAATCTGTATAGCAGTTCTGGTAAATTTCCATTACACTGACCAACAGCATCCAAACAACACCTTTCGTGCTTTGTGAAACTATTGGACTTTTTCGTGTTCAAACTATTTTCTATCTAGCTTTCCTTTTCTAACCTTTAATCGCAGTTTGTTAAGTGAGAAACTTGCCACATCAAGTGAGAAGAAATCCAAAGTCGGAGAAGTTGTCAGGTCAGCACTGTTTGCTTGTTCTGCATCATGAACTAGCTCTTCCTTCTCTAATGATTTCTGAAAGAGCCAAAATGTATTTCCCCAAACCAACCCACACCCCCCACCCTCCTAACGGGCACGGTGCCTTTTAAACTCAGCAGAAAATCTATTTACTCACAAATTAAATCTGTGAACCGGCGTAGCCCAGGAAGCTGTACTTGTGGAGAAACCGGGCAATTACTTGGAAAGCGCCAGCTGAGGGAATAAGATTCATCCGGAGAGGAGGGCGCCGCGGCAAACCTTTGGTCGGAGACACTCGAGGGGCGGTTCGAAAATGGATGCGCATGACACGTTACAAGAGAAGGGTGGGACGCATTCGGGAAAACGTCCTCTGCGAAAGTGAATCAAAAGTGCGGAAAAAAATTACTCCAGAAATCTAAGGTAGTGGTGGTGGTTTATGTGTGTCTGGAAAGCCTTGCAGGTGTGTTACATCATAGAAGTTGTGTGCGTGTGTGTGTGTACATGAAACAGTGAGGCAGGAGCGAGTGTATGCAGGTAGGCAGAAGTGGTCGTTATCCTGTGGGAATTCCTTTGTTGTCTTTGGAGTGCAAAAAGGGGAGACTGCTTTTTACTAAACCCCAAAACTCACGCAAGCCTTATCGCCTCGAAAACTTATATATGCAGCACGCCGCCTATTTTTCAGGCCTCCGACGAACCCGATGTGCAAATGCAGCTCCCGATGTGCCTCGGCTTCAGAAGAGGCGCCTACCCGAAGGGGACGTCACCGACAACCGGGATACCGTCCGCCAAGGGATTGACAGAACCTGCTGTACGAGCTGCTTGAAAAAAGAAGGCGCCGTTTTGATAATGTTGCTTTCGGTGTGTGAGGGAATCTCATGTTGACTTCCTCTAGTCTAGAACTTTGAGGGCTGCGTTAGCCACCAAGCAAGAAAGCCAGCAGGCCTACGACAACAGCATCTTTTTTGATGGAAAAAGATTGCATGAAAACACAAATGAATTGAGCCACTGAGAACTGCAGTGGGCTAATTCCATTTTTGTCACTTTTAATTTAAGTGCAGAATACTGGTCTCAATTGAGATTTAGTTGCAACTATGACTTTAGGGGGCAGTCCATTATTGCACTCAGCACCTGTCCTGATTCATTAGTGCAACACTTGGGCAACTCCCATTTCCAAGATGGTGGCACCCATGAAACCAGGCTCCAGCAAAAACATTGCAGAAAGCGAGGTTCACAGTTTAATAAAAGACTCAGAGAGTAAGTACTGTCTGCATTTTAGCATGAGTAAATGTGATTGATCATCTTTCATTTCTGTGAAAACAAGTATCCAGAAGAAATAATCATTGCCATGTAAGAAAGATAAAAACCCCACTGATTTAAATCATTCTCATTCTGGCAATAATGGGGTTTAGTTCTTAGTGGCTCAATTTAAGAAAATGAATTCTTACTGGGAAAAATAAAATACAACTATCCATCCATCCATTTTTTTTATCCTTTTATCCACATTGGGCTTCCCATGGGCTCACAGCCTGTGGGATGGTGTCCCTGCTAAAGCTACTGCCCCCGCGACACGACCATAAGCGGTACAAAATGGATGGATGGATGGATCCTCATTAGGGTCGCAGGTGAGCTCGCGTGTATCTCAGCGGACATTCGGCAAGAGAAGATGTACACCTCGCACAGAACATTTTTGAAATGCCAGAAACATAAATTATCATGACAAATTATTCAGCAATGCTTAAGTGCTTCTGAATGATCTGAGGCCAGTCACAAGAAGGAGTCATGCCATATCATGACAATGATATGAAATGAATTATGACAAAACTCCTTTCAACGCGACATTTCAGTGCACGGTGACAATTGGTGCAGGCCTCTCCCAGAGCATTTGTAAACGCAATGTTACGCAGGATGGGCAGATGCACCCAATTGCACCACACACAGGACAAGTTCTATCAAACAAAACATGGTTTTTATGCAGAGTGACTGATTTATTTTTTGTAACTCACTAATGTTTGTTTGCCTCCTCCACTAACACTTTACAATTCCGTCATTTCAAACTTAATTTTGTGCTCTCCAAATATTCCATGGGGAAAAGCATCAGAGCCACCTGAAAGCGCAAAAGCGTCTTTTAAATACGGCTGTCTGCACCACATTTACACGTTGCCAACAATGCGCGTAATCTGTTAAGAGTGAGTGAAAAGGCAACACAACAAGCACAACGCAACGCTAAAAGAATCATAATAACTTTTGTGTGGCTCTGACTTGTCTTCATTCACTCCATAGAGACGGAAAAGCCAAGCACAGTAAATGCCTCACCGCCTGAATTGCATGCCTTTCGGTCCCAGTTGCTGCTTTTGAATGGACTGAAATTGCATATCTGCTAACCTAGCTGCCCCCCATTCAGACGGCTTTTGACTGTAATAAATTGCCTCCTGAATTGCGGCTTCATAAATGGCTCTTAAATGGAGATCAGACGCGAGTCTGATGATGTTTTAATTGTAACTTACGGAATGTATTAGCGGTGACCTACAGCTTTTTGTGGCAGCTTCCATTCAATATGTATGTGCATCCAGACACCTTGGGTTTAGAAAGGTTAATTAACCTCTGGTGGTGGACCTTTCCTCTGCACTTAACTTGGTCTATGTCCTGATAGTGCCATTAACCCGCGCCCTAGCCTCTTAACCCCCTCTATCATTACCCACGTAAAACCCATTAAAACTTCCTATTGATTTTTTTTTTTTTTACCATATATCTTCGATATTTTTCTGTACAGCTTTGTAGCATTTTTATTTTATTTTATTTTATTTTTTTTAGAATTCATCATACATGCACGATTCGAAACTGATGAAAATTTAAAATCGCATTAATTTATTGAATATATTTTCCTCCACGATAAGAAAGCATTAAATCAGTCCTGTTTTCCCTGTGAACAAACCTGCTCTGTTCAGCTTTGGGGCAACGTCTGTGATGATGTCATCATGATAAAATTGCCATTATCTCAAGTTATAAATCAAATATATGGGAGTAAATTGGGTGGAGGAAAAAGCACTATAAACAGGAAGCAGCAGGAAATCAGAAACACCTTAACCCAATAGAAAACCTGAGGAAGTAGCTGAAACTTCAAGTTTCCAAGCGACCATTTTTTTCTTGGGGATAAAATATTTCACTCAATACAATCCGCATTCTATAACTTTTATATTTGTATTTATTTATTTTATTTTTTTTAAACAAACAGCCATCAAAATAAAAGACTGCTAATTAGTTACTCGTAGTGTTTGGGCTCCCTCTCGTGGTACAGAAGAACACAAATCGGTGCCCAAGTACAGTTCAGTTTTATTTAACATTTTAGTACAAAGCATTTGCGATAGATGACAACTTTTTATTTGTTAAGCATTTTGCCTTTCAAAATCAAATCCATCTGTCCGATCCCTTAAAAATGATGACGTGCGAGATCTGGTCGGGTGTTACAAAAATGGCTAGAGTAAGTCTGGGCGGGTGGAGGGGGGAGACATTGAACTATTCGTGTCAAAGGCAAACTTTGGACTTTAACCATACAAAAACATTGTATTTTGGACATCAAATCAAATGTATTTGTATCGCTCTTTTGAGACATTAAAACTTCATGTTCTCTTCAATTGTACGCCTATACAGCACAGAATGTATGGTGTGACTTTGAATCAGAATGCATAGTAGGTCTTCCACTCACTAATCTGTGTGTTTTGATCCAGTCCCCCTATGTTTATGTGTCCTTGAACGCACCGTTACCAATAGGCAGGCCGTGGCCTCTCCTGGCCATCAGATGCATGGACGGTGCAAATGAGGGCCAATGCTGCAAAGTGCCTCGAGTGCCGCTAAGTGCTGCATTCACGCGGTCCGCTCACCCCTCGCTGTTGCCGCTTGCGCGGTCGCCACGGCAACGTGGTTGATTAAAATTAGCAAATGAAAAGCTGCCTTCAGTAGAGCTGCTGTTAAAATGTTATTGAGAACAGCTTCATAAGTACGTAGGTTTAACTGCTTTTCTAGAATTTTATTGCTTTTAACGCTGACATACAGTGCACGTTAAATTTGACCCATTTTGATATTTGACCTAAAAAAAAAACTAATTTTGTTCTTCCACGCTAAAATTTAATGAGTTCCTTAAGTAACCCAAAATACACAACATTTTATTTTATGAATGTCTTCTTGTTATTCATTTTTTTTGACAGTCTTAACATTTTGAAAGCACATTATCGACACCTACAGGACTCAAATGGAACAGCAAATACTGGTATTTGAATAGAAAAAATAAACATAATAAAATGTTCGTATTTATGACAACACGTTTGAATCGTGTTCCAACACTAGTAATAACTAAAACTAGGCATGGGCTTAGTCGGTCATCAAGAATTATGATATCAGCAGACCGTATTCTACTGAATACAATACTCCCATGGAAAGAGGAGTTCAGAACATTTAGTGAGAGATACTCCCTTTCCATTAAAAAGCTTTTTTTTTTTGCCAAACACCAATTCTAAAAACGTATTTTATGTAGGCATTTCTTTACCTTATTTAATGTTAAATATGAACAGCTTCACAAGTAAAAGTGCTTATTCTCACTGTGTATCAAAGATCCGCAATTCAAATATGGAATTATTTTGCGGCAAAATCTGCAATAGACCAAATTTACTGCTCTTTAAAACCAATTAAAATCCTGGCGGAGATGGAAGGGAAGATTTGAGAATAAAAGATGTCCCTGAGATGGTTGTGCGCTGGTGAATGACTTGAGGAGAAGGGGGTAATTATTTTGAAGGGTATTAAGTCATCAGATTTACTTTTATCTTGATTGCATTGTGGAAGTCGTGCATAATTAATGGAGGGAGCTTATTAGGAAAAGATGATTAGGCAAATTACACAGGTGTCGGGTGCATTTTTCATGATGAATTTTGCCAGGACAATCCTGGATTTCCCATCTGTTCTGCTCCTATCAGAATGTCACTCCAGGGGAAATTAACACGACGTGATAAAAACACAAACTCTCTCCAATATTAGTTTTAAATTATCACGGAACCTCCAATGTCGCACACAATCCATTCCGTGTCGCTGGCTGTTATTAAAAAGAAAATTGAGTTTTACAAAAAATGTAAAGTGGATAAAATTTCCAAATTGCCCCCATCATTTACTCTTCAGCCAAAGTTTTCAATCAAAAGTATATAACCCGTGTATGTATAGGTACCGTGGGTACGGAAAGTATTCAGACTGCCTTCCAATTTTCACTCTTTGTTATATTGCAACCATTTGCTAAAACCATTTAAGTTCATTTTTTTCCTCATTAATGTACACACAGCACCCCATATTGACAGAAAAAAACGGAATTGTTAAAATTTTTGCAGGTTTATTAAAAAAGAAAAACTGAAATATCACACAGCCATAAATAAGCATTCAGACCCTTTGCTGTGACACTCATATATTTAACTCGGGTGCTGTCCATTTCTTCTGATCATCCTTGAGATGGTTCTACACCTTCATTTGAGTCCAGCTGTGTTTCATTATACTGATTGGACTTGATTAGGAAAGCCACACCCCTGTCTTGATAAAACCTTACAGCTCACAGCGCATGTCAGAGCAAATGAGAATCATGAGGTCAAAGAAACTGCCTGAAGAGCTCAGAGGCAGAATTGTGGCAAGGCACAAATCTGGCCAAGGTTACAAAAACGTTTCTGCTGCACTTAAGGTTCCTAAGAGCACAGTGGCCTCCATAATCCTGAAATGGAAGAAGTTTGGGACGACCAAAACCCTTCCAAGAGCTGGCCGTCCGGCCAAACTGAGCAATCGGGGGAGAAGAGGTAAAGAAGAACCCAAAGATCACTGTGCCTGAGCTCCAGAGATGCATTCGGGAGATGGGAGAAAGTTCCAGAAAGTCAACCATCACTGCAGCCCTCCAGCAATCGGGGATATATGGCAGAGTGGCCCGACGGAAGCCTCTCCTCAGTGCAAGACGCATGAAAGCCCACCTGGACTCCAAGATGGTGAGAAATAAGATTCTCTGCAAGGACAGGGCGACTGGTTGCAATCGAAGGCAAGATTAATGTGGCCGAGTACAGGGATATCCTGGATGAAAACCTTCTCCGTAGTGCGCAGGACCTCAGACTGGGCCGAAGGTTCACCTTCCAACAAGACAATGACGCTAAGCACACAGCTAAAATAACGAAGGAGTGGCATCAGAACAACTCCGCGACTGTTCTTGAATAGCATAGCCAGAGCCCTGACTTAAACCCAATTGAGCATCTCTTTCTGTACCCACTGTATCTCCGCCCATGACTTGGTCGCTAGACTCACTGAAGATCCGCCTACTGTACTGTAGTTAAATAGAATGTGAAGTATTAAACCGTTTTTGCCACATTTTTGCTTCATTCAATGGACACTGTGCTGCTCCTTCTAGTGTGCGTGCCTTGGCCACCCGGGGGCAGTATAATACAGACATACGTATATACATGAAGGGGATGGCCACATTTCCTCAGTTAGCCGCATTAATATTAGTCCTTCTTCACAGAGGATAAAAAGTATATGCCATAAGTTTTCGTTATATTATATCTACTGTGATACCGATGGTACTTGTTAGCCCGTCTATGCTGTTTTGCAGTGTGTTAGCATTAAGCTAAATGGACTTGTCAGCCGAAGCTGCCATTTGTTTTTTAAATACACAACATGTAAATCTTTTTTTTTTTTTTTTTTTTTTTTTTTTTTTTTTTTTTTTATGTTTAGTTTGAAAATAAACTTGAAGCGGGACTGGCAGTAAACAGCACGAAGCCTCTTTTTTTGAAGTCACTTCACGATCTGCCAAACTGCTGCTTTTTGCGAAGTGAGTTAAGTTCACTGCCACCATACAGTGCTCATACCAAAATTCTTTGCTTGCAAGTCAAAGCAAAAAAATGTGCATTTGCTTACTGAGTTGATGTCTCACAAGATTTGCTGCATGACTATGAGTTGAACTTCCAGCGTTGTTTGAATATTTTCCAAATGTGGTCGTTTGGGGGCTGTAGTTTGCCTTCAAATAAACGAGCAACAACAAGCAAAACTTCACCATTATGTTTGGTCTGTGCTCATATAGTTTCATTCCTTAAAAGCCATTACCGCACGTATAATTATGACTCCCCTTTAAATGTTTTCCTTTGTGCTAAGAAAAAGCAGGGTGCTATTCACTGGCGCTGTTGATCACACTCAAGCCTTTTTAGTCATTTTCTCTCCTTTTGAAGCTTTTCTATTAAGTGCCATAACTGATGCTTTAACCTTCATTTTAAGCGATTTGTCTTTCAAAAAAAGTGGCTTTAAAGGCCACCATAAAAAAATGAATTATTCCTCTGACTGAGGTTTCCGCTCCCTAATTATACATTGGCACATTCTGAGCTTTTTCATATTGTCACAGACATCATTTTGACACAGCGATTGCAATTGAGACATTTAGCGCCACACTTACATTTGAAGGATTACAACTGGAACCCGCCGCAATCATTGTGCTAATCAAAACGATGCAGTAATCACAGCCACCGCGGGAAAGTGAGAAAGATTCAATCAGACCTAATTTAAAACTCTGAATGCATTTGTTTGCGGGCGCGTAATAATTATTGGTTTCATTTGCAGTGAGCAAACCTCATCAAGCGCTTTTATTGTTGGGGGTGTGGGTGGAAAAAGAACATCTTCAGCGCTCGGCGCGAACGCAATGTTTTCTCATGGTGTGGTCCTGCATTTATTGGGGCTCCCCGTGGATTACTTCAAGGGCCCCTCAGATCATTAGGCTCTCAGGCGGCTGGGTTTTCACCCCTCGCACCTGTGAACCCTCCTTCTAAATTCTTTCCTCGCTCCCTCCAACAAGCTAATCAGTAATGCTGTTTGAGCCTTTGCTGTTTTTTTTTTGGTTTTTTTGTGGGGGGGGGGGGGACAGCTTGATACATGAAGATGTGAATTCAATAAGTAACTTATATTTAAAGGCAATACAAGAAATGATGTAACGATTTTTCAGTGCCTTAAAAAGCACTAGTACAGTCGTGCCTTGAGATACGAGTTAAAAAGAGTCTGTTTATCTTAATGCTAACAAACAATGCACACACAATGCAAAACACCAATGATAGGCTCACGAATCGCATCTGTGTTGTGGTGTTGTAGTCCCTTAAGGATTGGATTTTTCAACACAAACGGTGCAACAACATACACAGAAAGAGCATGCAACAATACTCGCAGGCATGTATTCTTTATCCTCTGCGAAGAATGACTAATATTACTGCGGCTTACTGCGCACTTGTGACCGCCTCCTTCATGTATATCCGTATGTCTATATTAGACTCTCCCCAGGTGGTGAAGGCGTGCCCACCAGATGGAACAGCAGTTAAATTCATGTATATTATTTATTTACGTAAATATGATATGATATACGTAAACACGAACAAGTCTTAAACATTGAATATTGTCATCTTTGGTGGCTCTGTAGTGACATCTTGTGTTTTAAAAAAAGACATTGTAGACATTTAAAGTTCCTTTCGGTGTTTTTAAACAGTCCCCCTTCCTGATTCACTCGAGCCAGGAGAAAGCGCTCTGACCCGTTTTGCTGAATGCAATGAAGTAGGTTGCAAATATATATACCGGATTCCAATTGCAAATTTGCTGCGGTTTGTGTGTGCAGATTAGATTTCATTAGGATGATCAAGCATTGAGAAAGGGAAGATGACAAACTCTCAGGCCTTTTTTGGGGGGCCTGTCAGGTGTCTCCTTACAACCCACCCACCCTTATTTTTTTTTTATTTTTTTTTTTCGGAGTCACATCAGATAATGTAGCAGGGTGGATGATAATGAGCAGGGTGACAAATAGAGAGAAGTTTGAAGGATGGCTGAGTGGACAGACGTGTGACCTGGAGAGGAGAAATTGGATTTGGCTCCTGTCTCTTGGCACTTGGCAGAAGGGTGGCGACAAGCTCGGTAAACTACCTCCTTGCACACACACACACACACACACACACATACACACACACACACACACACACACACTCACATACTACACACATGGCCACATCCCCTCCATGCCATTTCCATTTCATTTCCACAAAGCATGAAATTAAAGCTATTTATAACCGGCTTGATAATTACATTATACTTATTCCATCACGATTAGGTTTCTGGTTTTTATGATACAATGTCACAGTTTTAATTAAACCGTCTCTGCTTCACTTCATTCGCCCTCTCACAACTTAGCTGAGCTCAGACCACCTGATGACACACTTTTACCACCGCCAGCTGATTGACAGCCGCCGGACGGCCGGTGATTACACTTGTAATCTGTGTAATTTGACGTCGACATACTGCCATTTGATTGCGGGGCAAGAGGGAGGCCTTAAGGCTGCCGTGTGATGAAGTTTGTCGTAGCATGTCACCTTTAGGACGTCTCACTTTGACGGTTAATTACATTACCGAAGCCGCACTGGTCGAAAGTCCTGTATGTCACCTTGGAGGAAGGGATGATGGAATAATGGAGTCCCCGAGGGAGGAGTAAAAAGAAGATCTCATGTTAGAACATCGGTGTCCAAATGTTTTCCTCCGACGGCTGCATACAAAAAAACGGAAGGATACAAGGGTCACTTTGACATTTTTCATCTTTAAAACCAATCCGTCAAGCAATTTGAAATTGTTTCGACTTTATTAGGGTTGAAGCTCATTGAAGCCACATTTATGTGCCAAGTCAGTTTTGACCTGGGCCAAGAATATCCTGATAATAGTTTTTTATCCAAATTGTGAACTACAGATTTGTTTTTTTTACAAATGTATAATAGCATGCCTGACCTGGAAAAAAAGGATGCTTAATCAAACATCAATGTTTCAGAGACAAGAGAAAGTGTTTTTTTTTGTGTTTTACTCCGCTCATGTTTAGATAAAAACATCAACTCAGTAGTAGTTTTTAGTATTTTGTAACTATTCAAATGTGGTCGGAACAAAGACAGTTTTCGAGACTGTTTCAAACTCCCCCATGAACACAGTCCTAGTTTCACAGTTTCTATATTTTCAGAATTTTTCTTGATTTAACACACAGTTGATTACATTTTACTAGACATAGGTCAAATTTGACCTGGACAGCACCTGTACAAAAGAATGACACGTCAAAATATTTTAATTTTTGTCTATTTTGGGTCACTTTAGGAAAAATCCTTACATTTCAGAGTGAAAGAATGACGTTAAAGGCGATAAGGCAAATAGATTAGGATTTTGGAGTGGCCCTGTATACTACGAATCATTAATGTAATGTTTACAAATGGGACCCAGACACAGAGCAAACCATTTTTACTTCTAAGACAAGTTATTATTTTTGTTGTAAATGTTCTGTCTGCATATTTATATAGGAATAGTAGTCGTAGTCGGGCAGTTGTCATAGACGGTGGGCCACAAGTGGCCACCATGCCGTAGTTTGGACACAAAAAACTTAGAAGATAGCGAGAAACGTACCTTCACTAAAACCATGTCTGAAAGGAAAAATGTTAGTGAATTATTGAAGGAACTCAATAATAAATAGGCACTAAATAAAATCTTGATTAAGGTGTGCTCACTCGTCTCCTCGGATGCTGACGGGCCTTTTGTGCACTGCTCTTTCCTGCTTACATTCAACATGTCCACTGTGTGTAAAGGCGCCGCTTCTTGGCTGGAGGCCTCCTGGTAAAAACAAAAAAAACCAAACTAAAAACAGGAGCCACAGGAATGCCTCGTCGATGGTGTTGGCTCAAGGCTCAAGACCACCCTGGATGCTCATTCATGTTTCATTGTGGAGTGTAAATGTGTCCCACTCGAGTGAATTTTGGATACACAAAATAGTGCACACCAGTAATTAATACCTTGTGGATATTGGCCCCGCCCGTCCCCCATTTTTTTCTTCCACTGTTGATTGACTAAATCATGCAAAACACTCCTAATTATAAGACTCCCCACAGGATGATTTGTGTCTCAGAGCCGACTGCAAATGTCATGCATGAGTGTTTGCTGCGCCAGTATTGACTGTGCCGGAGACAGATGGGATTGAACTTTGTATGCAGCTCCTCATCCAAATGAGCCGCCTGCCGGGCCACCTAAAATGTTGTCAGGAGACATTTATCACCGTGCTGATATTGGCCTCTCGATCAAACTCATGTAATGGCCAGTTAGTGTGCACCCCTCGCCCCCTTTTTCCTGTAACTGATATAATAGATAATATGACTTGACGACAGTGCAGAAGTGTCACAATTAATATTGCCGTCAATGGATTGGCTACTCATTTTTATGAGGCTACATTTAATTACAGTATGTTCCAGAAATCAGATTTTTTGTTTCATCCCCCAAAATGAGGCACTACAGTTAAATATAAGGGGGGGGGGGGGTAATGTTCTTAAGTAACGATTCAATTAAAATGCATTGTACATAAATAATTGTACCTAAAAAAAATGGTTGAAAAAACAAAAAGTGTTCAAAAAGTTTAAATGCAACAGTATTGCACTTAAAAGTTAAATGCAACGAAATTTCAAAGATTTAGGGATTCTTCGCATACCACCACAACAGTACCTTAACAGGAACCTTAATAATAAACCAGCTCCTCGGTTTGGGCAAAGATGACCAGTTTATAGCCTATTCAGCTATTACAGCTTTAATTATTTCTTACATATTTAGAATCAGAATCAGAATCAGAATCATCTTTATTTGCCAAGTATGTCCAAAACACACAAGGAATTTGTCTCCGGTAGTTGGAGCCGCTCTAGTACAACAAACAGTCAATTTACAGAACACTTTGGGGACATAAAGACATTGACAAAAAACAATTGTGCAAAAAGATGCAGAGTCCTCTAGCACTTAGAGCAGTTCGAACGACTAATATTGCAATAGTCCGGTGCAATGACCATTGTGCAAAGGGCGCTGAGACTTCAAGGAGTGTATGCGGTTTAAAGTGACGAGTAGTGCGATCATCTGGGACAATGTCGGTTGTGCAAATGTTACAGATACTCCTCAATCAGTGTGCAAATGGAGCAGATGCTACTCTGGCATGAGTGGCCAGTATATGCAAATAGTGCAGCATGGCGAGACAACTACAGTGAGTGCACAAGTAATACATAATTGGCCCCACAGAAATGTGACAACGAACTCAAGTCAAAAAATTGCCAGCTTGTTGTAATGGAATTATAGGTTAGGTGTTTAAGAAGTTGATCGCAAGAGGGAAGAAGCTGTTGGAATGTCTACTAGTTCTAGTTTGACAGAGGGAAATCAGCCTTAAAGTGGATCTGTCAGGAGTTAGTGTCAGAACCACCATTTGACACATCCAAATAATAATAATAAGAAGAAGATCTATTTCAGTATCTTTGGGAAATGAGCTGACTTGCTGTTATTCAAACAGCACTGATGCTTTGATCTAATTCTGAGTTCACTTGCACCAAATTAAACCCCAATCATTTACATCCACTATTTGTTGTCTTTGTTTGTTACCATTTGCTCTTCAATCTGCACACATTATATGCAAATAAGTAGCATAAATTATAACTGTAAACAACAAAACAAGTAAATGTAGATTAGAAGGATTTGTAGAGTTTGAGTTTGCGCACCAAAAATGAAAGCCCATGGATATTTCTCCTCTGCATGTATTAGTTTTTTTACAAGTGTAAACATGCTCTATACAAATTAAAAAAAAAAAAAAAAAAAACGTTGTGTTAATAAACAGTGAGTTGGTAGAGCTCCCTGAAAAGTTGGAAAGTTTGAACATTTTGATGGAATGAACGTAAAGAGTTAACAGTTTGTGTGTGACTTGGCCACAGGGGGCAGTGTAATACAGTCCTGTAGACACAAACGTAGAAGACTTTCACAACTACTACAAGTGACACAGTAAACTGTAGTAATATTAGTCATTTTTCGAAGAGGATAAAGAATATATTCCTCAGTAAGCTGCAGTAATATTAGTCGTTTTTCAAATGGGATAAAGAATATATTCCTGTATATTTTTGGCTTGTCGATATGCGTTAATCCGCCACTATCGTTCATAACTGTACCTTAAAGCGTTAGAATTTCCCGCAAATCCCTACTTCACAGCGGTCAGGATAAACTTTTAGACACATCCGACAATCAGGCCTTTGATGGGAAGTCAGATCATAAAATCGTCCCGATTATCGTTATGTGTGTACCATACTTTTCAGGTTCCACTGCATTTGTGAGCTTGCATTTCCAGCCTGATATTTGGCTGTGTGTGTAGTATATGTGCATTGTTTGCCTTTGGAAATATGCCGGTCACATCTTCCACTCAGCAGACAGCAAACTGAAGAGTAAATGTAAAGTGTAAATAGTACACATGGCCTTTAAAATCAATGTTAAGGTGAGAGTGCTGGTGCTCCTTAAGGCCAGGACACTAAAGGTTGCACACCTCTCTGTTGGCAGGGCGCTGTTAGTTCTGACAGTCCCTCAATGCACCGCTCCTCCAGTGGCGAAGCAAAACACCACCAAAGGTTTTCGCAAAGTGCTACGTCTGACCTTTTCCCATTGACTTGTTTTGTGTATGTGTGTGAATTGATGATGTTGATTGTTGGCTGCGGGTCATAAGTACAAGTTTAAGAGTCAGTGTCCCTCCGAGGTGAGACTTTGTTGGCAATGTTTTATTATGTTGACACTGGGGGTTAATTATCAACAATAGTTGCCTGACCTTCTTGCATGTCTCAAAAAATGAAATGTTGGGGTGTTTGTAAAAACAGCCTCAGCGAGAGAGCAGTGCGTAAATTATGTCTCATTGCCAGGAGCCACTATTCAAGTAACTTGCACGCCACCATTAGGATATTTATTTATTTATTTATTTATTTTTAACTTTAACAAGGGGGCTAAAGGCATGGCTAGTAAACCCAAACTTAATTTTAGACCATAACACATTTCCCTACATGTTTGGGAGAAATTCTTATTGTCCGATGAAATCAAGGTTGAGTTTTTGGGCCGTAATTTCAGAAGTTATGTCTGCCACAAACAGAAAAAGAACTGGCTGTAAATTGTAAAGGAGTATTAAGACCAGTCAAGTTAAATTTGTAATTTCAAAAAAAAAAGTTGTAAATTTTCTGATAAAATTTTCATTTCATGAGACTACAGTTTTATAATTTTGAGGAAAAAGTTGTATATTTTCAAGAGCAAATGTTTTATATTTGTGAAAAAAATCACAAGCTGCTGCTTTCCATATAGTACACTTCCATTAGCAATTAGCCACACAGTCGCCTCTGTCACCACTGCGGCGAACCGCCATTCACCTTTCATTTGTAGCCTGCGCGCGAGACAATGGAGCAATTCTGCGGCAAGAGCAAGTAATCTTAACGAGTAGGCCCGGAAACAATGGGAACCGGAGGGGTTCACATGGTAATAAGTGGACAAACCCAGGAGCGATTAAGTCTGTTGTAATCCCGTCGAGTTCAATCAAAGTGACGGAGCGAGGAGTTGAGGAACCAAAGGAAATGAACGGGTTTGAGTGCGAAATTACATGCGAGGGAACGTGGCAACAAATGAACATTTCAGGCACTCTGGAGAAATTGAAACTCCGGTAAAACTGTCAAAGTAGATGAGATATGTAATTGGTTAGTTTGTCTTTTGGAGCATTTGACTCAAGATTTGAGCATGATAAAAATGTAATGGACATTTTAGGGAGAACTATGAATTTTTAAAAGTCCAAATCAAGATAAAGTTCCTCAAGCTCTGCTCTCATATAATAAGTCAGTCCACAACAAAACTAGAACCACAGCATGAAAGTGCCATTTGAGACAGTCCGTGTTCCAATGCTCTCAGTTTCCCCAGAGCTCAAGATATCCAAATCCATCTATGGATTTAGTGTTTACTGAAATCAGATGCTTACAAGATATTTAAATATATGACCATACCCTCTGTCGTGGAAAGCATTCCCATAAGGGGAGGGGGTCAATAGGTAATCGTTGTCCAGAGCTATACATTGAGAACACGTGATATTGGTTTGAGGTACTGCTGGAGCAACTGTGGAGACGTGAATATAATGAGAATTCAAAGCGCTTTGAGGCATTTATTGTCTTTGACATGGAGTTCTGCATGATCCTAAAATCAATAATTCCAAAGGATTGACTTTTACGCTCTAATTATATAGCTTTGACCATACTGGATTTCAATTGTTTAAATATTTATCTTATCTTTTTTAAAGACTGATGGCTAAATACTCATCTTATCAGTCACGATGGAAGTGACTGTTATTTCAGTGTTTAAATGCAAAATCCCTATTTCAACATGAAAGGATGGCAAGTCTTACCTCTGGACAATTTAGAGTCTTCAATGAATCTAACATGAAATTAAACTAAATGAAGAAAATAAAATGTCACTCAATTCGCCTTGTGCCTTAAATGTGTTATTTAATGTTTTTTTCTTTAATTAAAGAGTAATAATTGATCCAACAGTGAGGATTCCTCACAGAAGTGTGGAAAAATTAATCAAAAAGTATGCAACAAGTCCTTCCAATTGACAGAAGAAAAGTGACAATCTGATGAGCGTTCGATTAAAACAGTGATTCCATATCGCAGCTATGTGGTTATAAACCCCCAACCAATCAACCAAATTCTCTCTGGTCTTTGTGAGATTTGTCTCTGATGTGATGAAATTATGATAGTCAGAGCTGATTATCTGAGTTTAGGTGAACTCTATTTTTATCGTGGGGAATATGGTCCAGACCCACTCACGATTGGTGAAAATCCGCAATATAGAGAGACATAAAATAAGGTATATATTTTTGTTATAGTTTTGCCCCTCCCACACTCTTTAAAATTTTTAACTTATTAAAACACACTTAAAACTAATCCTTTAGTGCCTGTTCTCACTTGCTCACTGTCAGGAAATGGGAGACTATAGTACTATATCACTTCTAGGAAATGAAAAGACCGTCATTTTGCCAAATATGAGGCTTAGCGTACCTGATACAAGTCAATCACAGTCATTACTATAAAATAATATGAAAGAGAATTAAATATTGTGTTTTTTAAACACCAAAATGTTCCACAAAGCATGTATCTTAATGTTAGCAAAATGTGAAATGCCATAGAAGGGCTAAGGGAAATTGCCATCGGGATTACGGTGATTATAAGCCGTCAAACAATTGCTCCTTAAAGTGCCCCATTAAAAGTGCCTTGAGACAGCTTCTGTCTTGATTTGATGGTCTATAACTAAAATTGAATTCAATTCGGACATAGCTGTATACTGTAAAAACCCATAAAGAAATGATCACTTTAAAAGCCGCTATATAGTTGGAGTTCATTCGACTGACATTTCCAATAAGCACAGTGGAGGACAGTCTAAAGAACAAGGTCACACGGCCATCGGAGCACGGCCATAGAGCAGCTAGTATTGATAGTATGGGGAATATGATCACCTTTAGTCTGTTCATTTAGGCAATAGAAGGAGGGTCAATGGGGAGACAGAGGGTTGTGTAAGGGATCCTGACATCTCTTAGCGTCTCCCTCCGTATCCCCCATGCAGTCTGCCGCTCTAATCGGTGAGGCAGCGACAGCCATCCGGTCTTACTGCCTGCCGCTTTGGCTGCCACTCCAGCGCCTATCGACGGGTGTTCGGGGCGACCGAGCCAGCACTTCTTCTCCAAGGCTGGAGTCAGGCCGTCTGTCCGGTTTTTAATCCGAAAAGACCGAGGGTTCAATAACGAAAAATGGATCTGGTTCAGACCTCCTCCAAGCCGTCCACCCCATGTCCCTTGAGAACATTGAACCATCTTTTAAAGAGATTTATATGACTCTTTCATCGTGAACTCATTGAAATATTTTACACATTTGATATACAGTATCAGCATTATACTTAAAGGAATAGAAATGCCTTTAATATGTTCCAGTGCTCTAAAAATACACCAACAAAAATATTTTTTCGATGAGAAAAATAGCACCTACAGTATAGCACTTTATTAAAACATACAGTAATAGCATAATTTAATGCAATTTAAATAATTAAACAGTCTGTGGATCATGATAATTCAATGGGAACTATGCTGCTCATTATGGTGTGCACATCTTGGCCACCACAGTGCAATGTATGACATACAGACATACTTCATGTAAATTTGGTGATAAAACGCAAAAGAATACTGTCTCGACGTAGCCGCAAGAATCCTGGTCCATCTTTTGTTCGAGTTCTGCTAGGATAGCTTTTTGCTGCCCACGACCCAGAAAAGGATAAGCAGAATAAAAAAACGATGTATAGGATGATATGGTTTGGCTAATACTGTAATATTTTGGGGCAATTTTAATGCCATAAAAAAAAAATAAGACTGTCTAGAGAGTATGCAAAAGCGACATAACTAGAGCTGCTGCATTTCTGAATCGACAGATACTTCTCCTGAAACTAAATGTTAAAATAAAAATACAGCAAAATCAGTAAGATTTTTTTTTTTTTATATATATATATAAATATGTGCAGCCGCAAAATAATTTTACAGCATCAATCACAACTTTGCAGGTGGCTTGGAAACTGGACTGTCGTCACACCCTTTTTGCACACATACACACACTGGCCCACACTTTAAACATGACTGCACTAAAGCTGAGGTAATGAGTCCCAATTTGACTCAATTAGGTGCTGTTTGTGTTGATGGTTATCGAGTGTGTGAGCGAGTGTGCGAGAGTGTGTGTCGTCGGTCTCGCTTGGCCGTCCCTCGGGGACTCCCTGAGGCCGCAGTGTGGATAATTAGAGTTCATGCGAGAGGGTTAACCCACCTCAGTGGGCGCGGGAGCGCAAGACAGCGCTGCTGCTGCACCTTTAGCTTTTGATGTCTGGACGGCTATCTACCTGAATGTCAACCAATTGGGACAGTGCAAGGACTTGACATTATGTCTGCGGGTTATCATTATGGGTATTTTTTTCCCCCCTCTCCTGATCGATCAGCTCTGGTTTGCAGTGGTGCTTGTGGGAGGATATGTCACTGCTAGTTAGGGATTGACCAGTGGGTATCATTAACAACGAGAGCGCCAGCTCAGGGGAGGCTTTGTTGTGTGTAACGAAGAAGCCGTGCCTTTCTCTTTTAGCCTCCTGGACTTAGTTGACCTTTCACTTAGGGAGCAGCTGGAGCCGAGAGATATTTAATTGAATGGAGTCTTCAGATGTATTTTGGAGAGAGAGAGACGAGGAGATACCGCAAGCTCAAGTATTCGCAAGACGCGGGGGGAGAGTTTGCGTGACCTTCAAAGTCTAATTGATGGGCTTTTCATAGGCCTTGTTTGAGATGTGCGTGGTCCCTGTTGTTCCACAGACCCTTGCAACTCTGGCAGAAAGTACAAAGTCAACCACAGGTAGGAAGCCCCCAGTGGCCCGCCGCAATCAATAGCAGCCGGCTCGGCTAACGAGAGGTTCAGTCACTCTGCGGCTTTCACCGGCCCCATTAACAGGCGGCGCCCAACGTAATTCCACAGCCCTGACTCATTAGAGCGGAGAAATACAGGGGGGAACGGCAACATTAGGAAACAGCCTGAAGAAGGACTGGGGCTAGCCCAAATTGGGAAGTAACATGGTGTACCTGCTGCTTTGATTGCATCACTCAGAAGAGAACTACAGTGGTACCTTGCAGTGTTGGGGAGTAACTAATTACATGGAACAAGATGAGGTATTTTAATTACAAAATAAATGTGATTGTAATCCACTATATTACTGGGAGGAAATGTGTAATTAAATTTCCATGATGACAGTTTGAGTTACATTTGCAAAATAGTCGTAAAAGCTCGGATTTGTATTTTTTTCATATCACTTTCTCCTTCGAAAGTCGACGCTTGTGACCGGCTCGCTCTGGTCATGTGCCATTCCGCTGTCGTCTCAAACATGACATATTTTTACAAATATGACCTCGAAGTGCCACCTTGTGGTGCACTCTATTAGTTTGTCTAAGATTTTGAAAAGGTTAGACTCATAGTTACACTTTTGAACAAATAAAAGAACATTGGCTTTTGAGGAGTTGACTATTTGTGCAAAGAACACATACTGTATGTGGTTAACTCCAAAATAATTATTTCTGGTTTCAATCCACATTTTTAGAGGAAACATTAAATGGTTCTATTGATGTATTCATTCAAAATTAAGAAAAGTCATCAGAATGAAATCACATTAATTAATTATATTACATTGAGAAAGTAATTGAAATAGTTACAGTACTATTACATTTACAACAGGGTAACTTTTAATTGTAACCCACTACGTTACTAAAGTCATCCTCACAACACTGCTGATTAGTTAAAAACAATTTCTGTGGTCAAGCGTGAGTCAATTTAATTGTATATTAAATCGTTTTTCCTCACTGAAATGAATTGAAATGCCATTAATCTGTTCCAGCCCATGCCCCCCCCCCCCCTCCCCCCCCCCCCCCCCACAAAAAATTAATCAGAAAAATTGCACTGTATTGTAAAATATAAATAACAAAGCATAATAAAAGAGAATGTAAAGAAATTGGTTTTATGACGTGCTGAGACTGTGGTTCAGTTTCAGTTCCGGATGCACATGCAGGAACTAAAATAAAACGTTTGTAAACCAGTTTGATCGTGAATTGAGTTTCCTCTTGGGGGTTCCACCTTAAATGCTTCATTTATTTTTTTCACTTCTTTGAAGTGTTGGGGTTGTATGAAGCAAATGTGGAGTTCGCGCGCCGACAAGAACGAGGACTAAAGAAGCAAAAGATCACGATAAACGGCATTCATTGCGAACCTATAAAAAGCATAGTTCAACACAAATAATAACGTGTGGTGGAGTGAGTGTTGCGGGAAAATGTTCTATATTTCTGTAATAAACCTAGGAAATGCCAAGAGATGTCTTTCTGGTTTATTCCTTGCAAGGAAGAGAATAAATTGCACGGATTGCCCTGTGCAAAATCTTCTATAAGGCAGCTGCTGTCACAATTATACTAAAAAGCCTCATGATCCTAACATGGATTTGTTTACAGTTACTTGGAGCCAACGAGAATAACCTTGGATAATGGACCATTTGTGAAAAACAAATATATTATCTGATCACATGTCGGGCCTACTGTTCCAGTAGATTTACATTAAAGGCGTACCATTTAGAGTCTTGCATCATTCCTGTGGGTACCCGACAGGTAATGATCAGGTCTGAGTTTGGGCGAAACAAAGCGCATGCAGGCGGATCACAATTTAATGATGAAACTGAAACTGTTTATTTTTCTTAATCCAGGTAAAACAATTGTGAACAGATTATCATTTGCAATACCTCTCTCTCTCTCTCTTTCTTTTGCTATATATATAAATATATATATATATATATATATATATATATATATATATATATATATATATATATATATATATTATGTATATATCTGTGGACATGCAGCAAAATGTAAAGAGTCATTTCCCCCCCCCCCCCCCCGGTGAACCAGCAACTTCATAACAAGCAAATGGATCTGAAAAGAATCTCCCTCAGAAGAAGTAAGAGACTCATGTCAAACCAAAAGCCACTTTAGGGTGCTTCACTCTCTGCCTGTGCTTCCCAGCCTCTTCTTTTTCCATTTATTTTACCTCACTCAATTGTGATAAAACATTGTGACATGCAATGCGAGAATGAAGGATGAACGAAAATTTAACTTCCTTCACGGCATGGACCTGCATGGTAAAAAAAAAAAAAAAAAAAAAAAAAGCCTGAAAAGGGCGACAGGGGGGAAGACGCAGATACTCAGGCCTTATTGTCTTTGAAAAGTGATTTAATTAGAGCCACACATACACACACACACAGCCAGCAGGGACACAACTTTACAGCCTTGGACGTGATTTCCAAAGGATCATGTACAGAGATCAACCGATAAGAAGCTAATTTTGTGTACTTATGAGAGCAAACGATCTCACAGCTACCCTCCCCACTTTTCTCCGCCTCCCCCGGAATTTCTCCAGCCGGGAGGATGAAAGTGAGGAGCGGAACCCAGATCTGAGGCTGTTTCAGCCATTAATACTGATCTCCAAAATTAAAGATTTATACCACTTGATAGAGCGCCCTGGCAACGACACTCACACATCCGCTAATATAGAAGGATGGGGAGGGGTGGCTTTCCCCTTGAAGGCTTTCTTTAAAGTGTTTGAATGGGAAAGGGTTTGGTGGGAAAAACACAATCATGAAGAACCACTTTTCGGCTAATTGGAATCTCTTGAATGCGTTACTCGTGAATGATGTTTAATTTGGGGGAAATGAGTGATCTTCCAGACACTGATGGGGAATTAAAAGGAGATGGGCAGAACTCAGTCAGGTTCACAAAAGCGCTTTATTTAGTCATCATTTTCTAGTTTAGTGGTTCTCAAGGTTTTTACACCAAGTGCCATTTGTAAAATACTTCCAACTTCTACTATCATGAACACTATTTAAATAAAGTAGGTAGTCGGCCTAAGTGTTCATCAAAAACGAGACAGGTTTAATTCCTGAAGTATATTTGACATTACTGTCATGCACCGTATCTTTGTGCAGAGTTTGAACATTTCCAGAAATGTTCAAAAATACACAGTTAATGATCAAATGCAATGTATCAAACTCAAAAGTTAAATACAACTGAACTGTACTTAGGCAGTGGTTTTTTCGTGTGGCACTGGAAGGACCACTGATTGAGAAGTAGACGAGAGCCAGCGCTAAAGCAAAGTAGTGCGAGAGAGGACTAAACGAGGACAGGAGAATTGAACCG
Source organism: Phycodurus eques (assembly GCF_024500275.1). NCBI lineage: Eukaryota > Metazoa > Chordata > Actinopteri > Syngnathiformes > Syngnathidae > Phycodurus > Phycodurus eques. Next base: position 5,374,607 of record NC_084546.1, on the reverse strand, counting down.
GTGATTCTGTATGTGTTACTGACCAGCGAACAAACTACTGGCTCTTAGAAAACTGTTGTCGTTTGTTTCCATTCAAACTCAGCTCGTAGCAAACATGAGTGACTTCATGTAGACTGTGATCCTGACATTACAGTTGCAGCAACCGGGCCATAGAAATCTATGATCCCGTCGCCCTCATACTGGTTGTTGGAGACTTCAATCTTGCTCCTTTCTTTCATAACACTTTGTTACAGCTGCGATTGTAAATAAAGTTGAGTTTATTATACAACCAATAATGTAGAAAAAGATTTGAACAGTAATGAAAGTCGGACTCAGCCATTGGCCCAGCAGTGAACACATTTACATCATTCTTTAATTGTCCTTTTGAGTTTGTTTTAAACTCTACTTTCACTTTTTTGTTCAAACCAATCCCCAATTAATGCCTTAATAGATGCCTGGTGGCGGCACGGTGGCTGACTGGTTAGAGCGTCAGCCTCACAGTTCTGAGGACCCGGGTTCAATCCCCGGCCCCGCCTGTGTGGAGTTTGCATGTTCTCCCCGTGCCTGCGTGGGTTTTCTCCGGGCACTCCGGTTTCCTCCCACATCCCAAAAACATGCATAAATTGGATACTCTAAATTGCCCGTAGGTGTGACTGTGAGTGCGAATGGTTGTCTGTTTGTATGTGCCCTGCGATTGGCTGGCAACCAGTTCAGGCTGTACCCCGCCTCCTGCCCGATGATAGCTGGGATAGGCTCCAGCACGCCCGCGACCCTTGTGAGGAGAAGCGGCTCAGAAAATGGATGGATGGATAGATGCCTGGTTCCCTTGGCAATTGAGTAATCCTCCCTGTCCACTATAAACAGGAATACAGTATGTATTCAATGTTTAATTCTCTGGTATTTCAGAAGAAGATACTACTTTGGGGCACGATATTGTTAATCATAAGCAATCACCATTCTTTCAAAAATGCCTTTTCCACATTTGTCATGTTAAATGCCTGAACATATGTTAAGCCACTAAGAAGCAACTTTCAATTACCTGCTCTTCGAACGCAATGGCAAATTCGAAAGACAAATGTTCTAACTGTCCTCCATTAGGGTTAGTTTGTGTCTTACCCAATGAGAGTTGACTCGATTTGTTTGGGTTAGCTATGACACGCGTCGCCACATTATCATCATCACTCTTTGGTGTTTCCATCCTACCATTTGAAGTAGTGAAAAGAATCGAGTTCATTTTTTAAGAAACCAGCCAAACAATGCAGCTCACGAGATGGAGAAGTTGATGGGTTCAAACGGAGAGCCAGTGAGATTTAGAGGCTAAGTAGTCATCTATGGCAAATCTGACTCTGCTGCTGCCAAATGTTGAAATTGGAAGGAATCACACTAAGCTTCTCCGTCTGCCAAAAAACATTTATAACTTTAATTATGCCCTTTTTTTTCCCATGAAGGTTCATAAACTGTTTCCAGGGGAATTAAGGTTAAGTAGATGGGAGCGTATCAAAAAAGCAAAATTCAATATGCTCTTCCTCCTTTTCAGGTTTTATGATAAAAAGTGATTCCAGTGGGAAAAAACACTTCACTGAATGCTAACCCTGTTGAACCAATTAGAAGAGTATACCAATCACAAAAGAGTGACAAATTTTAGTATTTTCATTTTTGTGTATTTTAGGTCACTTTAAGGAAAAGTCAGGAAAATGAGTTATGCTCCCTCTTATGTGTTCCAGTTAAGAGGACAGCGGAAGCATTTTGGCATTTTGAACCAATCGGAGACGTTTGAGGGAGGACTGGCTGGCTGACTCCAAAAAGCCGAACTAAACCACTGCATCAATTTGCTGATTCATTTTTAAATCACTGTCCAATTTAGAGCCCAAGTTTAGGATATTTCTATTGCTGTCAAATGTCAAAACGGGTCAAACCACAGGATAATCCGTTATGATTATCTTTCAAAGACACGAGTTTGAACAGAAGAGAGAAAAACTGCTAAAATGAGGTAGGCCTGCTTATCCAAATGTGTGTAAACCCAGCTCAAGTGTTTAATTTCTTTAAAAATCATTTGTTGTAAGATCCTGACAACAATTTCCAAATCAAACGCAAGTAGGCACTAATCAACCCTTAGTGTTGTTGTGAGTTTGCATACGTTCCCGTGTTGTTATTATTTCAACTTTATGAACACACGCTGTTAACTTTGAGGTGCTTGTGTGTGCCCAGATGGAGCAGCAGTGGAATTTCCTCTCACATGACCTAATTAGAGATCACACCAGGGCCGTAAGATGAATGGTTTATTCATTATCCAGAGGTACATTTTATGGGCCAAACTCATTTAAGCACTCATGATCAAACTTGGCAACGGCTCTTATTACGCCGCTGTTTTGATCCGATTGAAGGACATAAGTATCTAAAAGAGAGAGAGAGCGAGAGAGAGAGAGAGAGAGAGAGAGAGAGAGAGGCGAGTGAAGTGAAATCTAACAAAGTGCTAGAAATGGCCTTTGATTAAACATTGAAGGATCGCCTTTCACTAAGAATACAGCCGTCTCTCTGTTCTGATTCTATGGGGTCCCTTGAGTCCCCTGGCGCCCCCACTGTTGTCCATCCCGAGACTGCACCCACTCCCGAGGGTTGACCACACCTTTTTTTTTTTTTTCCCCCATTAATTAATTAATTTATTTTCAACCGTAAACCAACCACCGATGACTTAAATAGGCCATAAACAGAGAAGCAGCTATCGAATATAAAGCACCTTTCTGTCTAATGAGCATCAACGGGTGTGGACAAGCTTTTGATTGGCAGGTCAAATCAAATATGGAGTATCAAGGTCTCCTCTAATAAGATGCTGATGATACATATTTGCCTTTGGTCCACTAAATCTGCCCAGACAATGTCTTGTGGGGTTCACACTATGTAAACCATTGTGGATCATTTGGATATTTCTTTAATATTAATAATCTGGATCTGATTGGATGACATGCAGGTTGTACAAGAAAATTATGTTACTGATTATTGTAGTGTGTGATTATTGTAGTTATATTTTTAATAAGATCAAACTGTAACTATCTTTTAAAAATGTATCAGATTATAGATTATAACAATTGTAAATCAATGTTCATTTTACTTTCTTACTCTTTGTTTAGATTATTTTATTTTATAGTGCAGTAAACCCCTGTATATTTGCACCTCAGCATTTTTCTATTCATGGATATTTGGGGATTATTAGCTGCAAAACTCACCGATTGCTGTCTTTGTACTTGGGCCAAAGCCATTTCGAATCAAAATATTGCTTTGCCACAATTTTGTCGAATCTATAGGCAATTACAAATATTTGAGAGGTTATTATGGCTATTTGAGGGGTTAACTGTAATATATTTTTGGAGAAATCCAAGATACAAGTGATTATCTGAAAGCTCTTAACCACAAGTTACTAGGTTCCAGTTCAAGACCAGATTCTGAGGCAACAAGCTGCGGAAAATAAACAAAACAGCTGTCAATAAATGGATAAAACATCAATGGCGGTACAACTTTACAGTGCGGAAAGGAGAAAAATATACATAAGTCACAATAGGGCGGAAGAATGCATGCTGACTGAGACAATGAAATCCAGGAAAATGTTTACATCTCAGTCCGACACTTTTAGTCGACACAATAATGCATTGGAACACTCATTACTGCATTACTGTAATTGTAATCTACCTAATGTAGACAGTGAGTGCATCTCCTTGTCGTCGTCAGCTCTCATACCAGTGAACGGCATTCACCGGGAACACCTAATCATGAAAGTCAACGACACTCTTGACACTGAAATGCTTTTAACCTTTGCACTGACCCTTGTGCAAACACAAGAGGCCCACCAATATTGTAAACCACTTGACTCCGAGGGCATCAGGGCCGTGACACAGACACTATTCCTCTGTGAATAGCCTTCGGCTAATCAATTATTTATTTATTTTTTACCATAATGTCCATAGAACATCATGAACTTGAGCATTGATTGTCCTAGCGCTACACAAACTCGTTCTGACCAAGTACAGTTCAATATACTTGCATAGACTGAGTCTCATGTCTGTCCTAATATACACAATGTTCATAAGTATTGCACTATAGGGTCCATCTGGGACATCTTTCAAAGCTGTAGTAGCTCCCTACCCCAGTGACAAGAGTGGGGCTCAATATAACGATAACCCTAACTCAATTGTAGTGCTTAGAAAATTATGAGTGTTTGTACGACTGTCTGCAACGCTACCTCTGGACGGTATTGCTGTTTCAACAGTAGAATTTCAAAGAAATGCAAACGTTATCAGTTCTTTGTTTTTTCAACGCCTAAACATTCCTTTTGGTTATGGGTCAAACTTTTGCACGATCTTATGTCTAATACGTTAAATCTAGTACAATTCGGAATGTGTAATTGATTTCAATGCTTCTGACGTGGAGAATGGCCAACTGTGGCTGAGTGGTCTGGTCAGCAGTTATTAAAGCACGGCAGCAAATTGACACTGTTCCTTTATTTGGTGATTTATTAAATAATTGCGTGATCTTACATCTCAAATTGGGTCCCCCACATGTAACATGAACTATATATACGTGTATATATAAGTTACATTTCGCCTTGTCTGTGATATATGCGTCTGAACAGCAAGGTCTTTCCCCCACCGTTAAATGTTAGTCTGCTCTTCAGTTCCCCTTCAGCCACCTTTTGTCTCCCACACAGTTTTAATGACTTGGCAAATAAACTTTCCGCCTGCAAACAACAAGTCTTCAAAATAATAAATCACGGGATTTCCGCTCACGATAATTGACATTTGACAACATCATTTGCATAATGATTCAAAACAGCCTCCAGGGAGATGTTTAAGAGAGGGGAAACATTATGGGTGTGCTAATTAGTCACCGTCAGTTCCCCTGCATTGTTGCCACCGTTAGTCGTGGTGAACTAACTTGATCAGACAACCATAGCTTTATGACAGTAGTCATCACTATTCAATCATAATTATTGCCGCTTTTCCTGGGCGGCTGAAATTACCGGGATATAATGTGCCTGACAAAACTTTCCGGTGAAGTTTTAATCTGAATGTATGGCCTAATTATGTGGCGTGCCAAGCTTATTCACGAGAAGCATGTTTCAAAGGCATCTTCAATGACAAGCCACTTCCTACTTAACAACACTCACTGAATATAAGTGTATATGCTTGTTTTTATCTGACATCTTTTTCAGATTCGGAACATGCACAGTAAGGAGATGGAATAGTCCATGATGATAATAAAGAATGATAATCGCTCTAAATCAAGGAAAAACCATTCCGTTTTGATGGGACATTTCGGGGCCCTTGGAAATCTCTGGGCCCCAGGCAATTGCCTGTTTGCCAAAGGCTAAGTCCGCCCTTGATAATCAACAATTTAGCTTGACCAATGAAGATTTAGAAACCAACCAATCACTGGTGCTACACATTGACTGGCCAATGAGGGCACTGAGTCTTGACATAAAAATGTAAAATGCAAATGTAAGTGACCCTAAGGATTTTGAATCACCAAATACCAAATACCTGTATTCAGATATTGTGTTATGTGGGGACTAAACGGCGTAAAAGTTAGTTTCAACTACAGCTATTTGATGCACACATTGTCAGCCCATAATTAAAGCTCACTTGTACCTTGCAGCATTGTTTGAGTACACTGTTGGAGATCACAGGCCTCAATCCAAACAATGCGAGGGACCCTTGTATCCGTGTATGGCATTTAGGTACAGGAGCCCTTTGTTGGAGGCGAGTGGCGCAATGAAAACATTCAACCTAATTGGCCCTGACATCTCTATTTCACCTCATATTTGTTTTTATTGTTATTCCCTCTCAACCGGGAGCATCGGCGGGGGCGGGGGGTGGGGTAGGGGGTGCGTGAGGGGTTGGTTGTCTTGACGCTCGGTGCTTTGAGAGCCTCCATTATGTGTTTGTTTTGTTCGCTTGTGTGTGTTTTGACTGGAGAGGCACTCCGAACACTCAGCATCTTTACATCAACAAAGTAAAAGGCGGGCTGAAATGTCAAAGTTTTACTGTAAAATCAACAGTAGGGTAATAGGAAATTACATGCTGCCATTGTTGTGAAACTGTCTTCACACGATTGGGTTTAAGATTCTTGTTTAATAATTATCGTAACTTTCCCAAAACGTCAGGAAATGTGCTGCTAAAATTGCACAAAATTCCATCACAGTGTGATATGGTAGTTTTATGGCGACAGTAATTTCCATTTCCATTCTTTTCTATGGAAAATATAGTTTCATAATCAAAAACATGGCTATATTTAATACTGGACATTGTTCAAGCATTGAATGGGGTTAGTATTTGCACCAAACTTCTCTTTGTTAATGTCCAGGAAAAATTTTTAATCCTTTAGTAGATCGGACAGGAAAAGCTCTTTGATAATAACAAGGGATACAATAAAAAAAAAAGAACTGGAAGGCTGTTTTCTAAAAATTTCTCCCTAGACGAGATCATATATACGGGTACACATGAACAGGCAGTTATCAATTGCCTTATGCAAGCGAATGCCCCCCCCCAACCAATCACAGACATCTTGCTTTGTCTCACAGCAAAGTGATAATACAATATCAGAGCAAGAGAGGGAAACAAGGTCTAGTTACTTAACCTCGCATTAAAATAAATTATAGGAGGTTATACTAAACATAACTATAGAGATTTTTGCACGAAGCATGATGTACACACATTTTGATCATGACATATTCCCTCCAAATTGGATTTTGTAAGATGTTTTGACTATTTGGCTTTGACTTGATTGTGTTTAAGACTGTATTGGCTTGAAAGTGGCAGAACTTCACCCAGTCTACACTACCTGATTTTTTTTATGTAACAACTATAATTGACTAGACATTTGACCCTTCTCCAATAGATGTTATCAACCTATTCCAGTAACCTATAGCCAATATTACATTCACCTCCTCTTGCTTTTCTATTTGTTGTGACTGTGATTTTGTCTCTACTCCATATCTGATCATTTCCTTCCTTCCCTATAATTTCACACTAAATATTGGCCCACCAATGTTGCATTTGCTCTCTATTTGGCTCCTCCTGCTGCTCTAAATGAGGAGAGAAATTATTTGAGGACCCTATTGAGAGAGAGAGACCTCCAAACATAAATGCGGCGGGCTATTTATACTTGAGCAAAAATGTGAAGGCCAAGTTATTTGTTGGGGTTAAGGAAACATTACCATTGGAAAGAGCAACTGCCAGAGAAGCTGTGAAATAATTTCCTGTCAAGGGCATAAAACGCTTCTCAATTGAGGTAAACATTTCGAGTTTCAAAAGCAATTTATTTTCTAACAACTGCTGAAAGCAGACAACATATCTTATGTTCCCTTCCCTTGAATTTTCATTTTGTGCCCCCCTCCCTCCTCCTTCCTTTCCCACCTTCCCCCGTGTTTCACAAGTTAGCAGGGTCTGGAGAATGGCGGTGCGAAATTGCTTGGTTTCTGAGTGGATTTGGATTAGGGTCAATGCAATGAGTTATTTGGGGGGAAATGCCTTCATGGCTTTCCACTGATTTTCTTCCCTCATTTTTCATATCAATAATGACCACAGTGTGAAATGTTGTCTGCACAGGCGTGTTTGCAACCACACTGTTACTAGCTCCTATTGTGTGAAGTAATATTGGCCACCATATATGTGACATAACTGCTATTTATTTTGTGGCTAATTGGCTTCTTATCACAGCATACAGTGAATTCCTAGATACTGTATGTCTGTGTGGGAAGCCATGGGTTCTCTCTCCAGACACCACAAAAACATGGATGCTGTTCGAGACGAGATATGATAAGAACAAATACATGTCAGAGATTTGTTAGCAAAAAACAGACAACCAGGCTAATTTGTCGCAATGTCAAGTCAAATTTATTTATATAGCCCTTAATCACAAAAGGTTCAGTTCCCACAGTTCACAAAAATCCACAATATCCCCTGGTATAGACCCCCCCCCGGGAAAACTCATTTCGGATGACCAGGCTGCAATTGATGCCCATTGGGCACCATTTATCACATGATATGATATTGTACAATGTTAATTTAAACAGCATGAGAGTTCATAATAGCGAAATTGAAGTGAAGCACCACACGTTGATGCCGCCGGTGAAGTGGTTCTCCTCAGGACCTGGTCTGGTCGGTCGATGCAGAATCCTCCACACCAATGCCTTCGGGGAAGAGGTCCTCCTCAGATCTTGTCCTGATCGGTTGATGCAGAATGCTTACAGCTTGAGCCTCACTTTGCTTATTCCTAGCTAGCCCGAGAGAGGAGAAGCGGCCGTAACACAGGCCAAAATCCAGATGTCAGTGGGGGAGGCAGAACTAGAAAACAGTTGCATATTTAGTGTGGTTTAACCAAATGTGAGAGTGTAGAAAGAAATCTAAAGTCAAGATTTAAACATTTTTACTGAGGTAGCTGCTCTGATTTCCGCAGATAGGGCATTCCAGAGTACTGGACCCTGACTGACTTCTATTTAGCTATTGGAGTGTTTTGAATAGACAGTGTGGTGCGCAAGTGTTGACATCTACCACTCCACTGAAAATCAGAAGTCTCTTCCCCCAAACCAGAACTCTGGGTAGTACTAAGACTAACCTGTGAGAGGCAGCATAGCGCCCCAGGTCCTACAGACTACCAGTAAGAGAAGTAGAAGAAGAAATAGAAGAAGCTATTTAGCTTATCTGCCAACTACGTACATTCCGTTTTGCAAACTCGTCTTATCAATTTTGATGTTTAAATTACTTCGGGAAACAATCCTAACTATTGAACAGGTTTTACCTTTTTGATTGTCGGTCCCGGTTGTTTCCGAGGAGATCGGGAGGCAAAATCACTCTTAACACACCCCGCACCATACGATAATCGGGCCTTTGCTGACTTCATCAGAAACTTGAGGAATGCTCAAATTAGACCCGAATGGTGGCTATTATTTGTGCTGAAGTGCTTTAAATCTATTTGTCTCCTAAATAATTGTGATAAACAGTGAGGATTTCAATACGCTTTCTCACTGACTCAACGATCACACCCTGTTTGAGGTTCACTGGGCAGGCACTCATCATATTTATGGTCATATGTGTTTATTTATCTCAGTGATGCTGTATGGCTTGGATAGAGGTCAAATCTTTCCCTTTTTTGTCACCTCATAGTAGCTTTAAAATCCTACTTTAACACATTAGACTTCCCATTTCACCCGGATAATTGCACAATTATTCTGCTTCACTCCCAAAAAAAATCCATTCGGTGGTAATTGGTGTGTTGGGCAGGAAAGTGGGGTGGGGTGAAGTTACCCAGAATCCTCTGCGTTGAGGGACTGGGGGAACGAATGCAGATAAGTCAAGCAGAAAAAAACGGGAGGGGGGGGGGAAGCAGCACTTTTTCGATTTTAATCTCGCCACTTTGCAAGCATTTTAATAGCCTTCATCAGACTCCTGGCTAGCAGCTCTGCCACTAACCTGTTATCAATACTGAAAAACGTCCATTTTAAATGTCAGCGTAAGCACAGAATGGCGAGACAGTAACAGGTGTTCAGCCCGAGGTGAACCGCAGTAATGCCCCCATTATTGGTTTCTCATAGAGCTGTTACACGCCGCATTGTTGCGGCTGGGGACATGGCGTTCTGCGGGTAAGAAAAGCGGCGCTCAGTTATTAGCAGCCAGAGACGCATGTAAAGGCGCACAATGCCCAGCAGAAAAAAAGGCTCCACTGAGCCTATGAAATAACCTTGATAAAAGTAATTGAATTTTTGTTGTGATAAGATTAACTTGTGGTAATTGTGAGCACAAGGAGTCTTGAGTCAGTACAAAAGAAACATACTGTACAACATTTAGGACACTTTTCCAAGTGTTGGATGTGGAGAGAGGTTTAAAAAAAAAAACACACAACGGCGGAGGAATCAAGTCTCCAATCAGGATCTCTTCAGCTGGCTGCTGTGCATGTCCTGATTACCATGCACGGTCCTTTTAAATGTGCTGAGATGGGCTTTAAACAAGATTCAACACTTTAAACCCCAACAGACTTAATTAAGGGTGGGACCTCCTCACACATGCAGAGATGAGCAACAGAGAAAAGGAAGGAGAGAAGACTGGATGTCTGTATGGGGGAGGGGGTGGAACTGTTGAGGGGGAGTAATGATGCATTTGTACGGAGGCCCTAAACAACTACAAGGGAGTTCATGTTGAATTCCTACCTATGAGCAAGCAGCCGCACTGGCCGAACTGGAATCCCTTGAAAGGTTTCGTACTGGCAACAGCAATCAAAATGTGAGGAAACAATGTATCATTATGTGTGAGAGGCCATCTGGGACATAATTTACCATTACCTCACACACACACACACACACACAACTGAAATGCTCTTATTTCACACTAGGGGAACCCTTTTACGTGCACTTGTGAAATCCTCTTACCCACTAGTGAAACCCTCTTATGGATACTAGTAAAATGCTCTCACATTCACTATTGAATTATTCTCACACACACTCATGAAATTCTCTCACTCATGACTGAAATGCTCAAGTAGATTTGAAATGCTTTCAAACTAACACTTTCATGCAACTGAAACACTCTCACACAAATTAATAAAATGCTCTCACATTCACTGTTGAAATACTCTCACAGGTTCTTCTGTGGGACGATGGTAAAATGTGACTTGTACTTATATAGGCCTACAATTGTTTGAACAAAGACCAGAGAACTCCAAATTGCACGTTCGAACACAGTTCTGAACTCTTGGTTACTTCCACAAACTATCAAGCAATGCAGCGCCGAGGTGGTGTTGGTTTTGGAGGGGAGGGGGTGGGGGTACCCCCGCGGCATGTTTAAGCGCCCCTGTCTCATTTCCATACAGCTTTAACATGTTTCCAAAAGATATGCATAATTACAGGGTTTGTACATAATTGCTCGAACACATTGCCGAGAAAAAGCCAGGATTTTTTTTTATTGCATTGGCTGGTGGAAAAACAGACAGTTCTCCGGTCGGAACAATTAAAACAATGCCGCTTTCTTGGAAAGGAGTTCCGCTCTCATTATCACCGTTTCTTCCCACCTGTCAGAGTGTTTACCAAGGCCTCGGAACCTTGGCATTGAAACATATTCATATTTTGTTTGTGTTTGCCCTTCCCTGCACTCTCACCGAAACACATCAGGTTTAGGCAAAAGGAAATGTAAATAAGATGTGGTCTGCGGCTGTTTTTCTTTCTCTGGCGCTGCAAAACGAAGCCTGCGAGGCATCTTAAGGATTCAAAGGAAGTCCCAATGAACGCAGTTCGACTGCACCGGCACTCCCCTCACAGGTGCGCACATTCATTCGTCCTGATAACAGCAGAAATAATACAAGAAGTGAACTTAAAACAGACAATATGTACATGAAGAGCTCCCTCTTTATTGAAGTTAAGCAGTGACGCTTCGTCTAATCCCCTTCTTGACTATCTTTCGAGCTCTGACATTACACATATGGCACCATAGCAGGTATGCTTGCGTTAGCGTGAAATGTCATTTTGTTGAGTGTTGTGTTTTCGGAGTGCTCGAGCTCACTAATAACCCCGGGATAGTGTATCTGCGAGTGTTGCTCCTGCTCTCATGGGCAAAAAGCCTTCATCCTTTCAATCTCTGTCATGGTGGAGAAATGGCTATCACCCAAATGCTTTGGCTACACATAATTCGTGTTGAAGTAACAGAGAGATGTTCCTAACTGGACTGATGAAAGCCTTTCTTTCTTTTGAAAGCACTTCCTTCGTCGTTTCGTCGCCACGCCCATCAGATCATCGTCACGGGAGTTGATGCGGCAAACACCGGTTAGTGGTTATCTTCGCTTCTTAAAATCAAAATTGCATCATTCATTTGCTCATCTAGAGTGCCATTAAACGCCTCTTTTGGAAACCAGGAATATTACATAAAAATTGGGACAAAAACAGTGGACATAAGAGTGGATTGGAAAAATGGTCCTTTGAAAACTATGGTGGATTACATTTACGTGAGGAATTTGTGCCATTTGTTAATGCATAATATTAGCACTGATTCATTTTTATCTTTGAATTCAGTAACTGCACCACTAAAAGACCATAAGCAGTGGAACTGAGGCCTTTGTTGAGGTGTTGGGAATCATGAACAGTTCCAAATACCAATCAGTGTTAGCACAAAACCTTTAGGCTTCTGCTTGGAAGCAGAAATGTCAGGAAAAGCTGACTAGAACCACTGAACTTTATTTGGGGTTAATAAGAAGCACTTTTAAATACCATTTGGTAGAAACATGGCTTTGCCTCTTCTTCCTTCATTTAACAAAAAAGTAATCTCACACTACCATCTGAAGATGTTTGATGATACTTTATTTGTAATCATATTTGGGCCACAATTATTTCTGGTTGAGGAACTACAGTGGGATTAATTTTTCTGAAATGTCACGGTCAGAGTGTGTGTGGCCCAAATTGGTCTCTACTGACAATTGGCAGACAGTGATTGCGCTTGGCTGCGATGATGTATTGATGCGGCGGAAAATACTTCTTCATCCCAGAACAATATACACCACTTGCGGGACAGGGGGGGGCATAAAAAAAATACACTCCTTTACACGATAAAATTACTTTTTCCTCCAGGAAGTCAGAAAAATGATAGGAATAATACACCATTCATGGCGTCAGACAGAGGAGAGTGAAGGAAGGTGGGCATGTTTTATATGCGTTCTCATACTCATATAGCCCGCTGCTGACCAGTGCACAAAACCTAGGTATCCCAATGTTTAAAAAATAACACCATTATTGGTGCCTATTGAATCCGGTTGCAAGCAATGCAACTTGTAACAGATAAGGGACCTGATGGAATCTGTCTTTGCGCTATCTGAGCCAAAATGGTCTCCGTATGAGTCAAATGGAGGCGCCGCATTGACAATTCAAATCGAACGGCGCTTTGCAGGCGGTTCACCCTGTAATCTACATGCCTCCCTCACCAGCTGGCCCCGGCTAGATTGCATTTTATATACAAAAGGCGGCCCTTTTCCCGACAAGACACGTATTCACCCGCAATCTCATAAGGTGCCGAGATTTACAAGTGCATCTGCAACAAGCGTCCTAAATAAAGTTGCATCATCTCGAGATTCATTTTAAAGTAGGTTTTCACATGCACGGGAAACTTTTGAATCCCTCACAGACAGATTTACCGCCAAGCTCCGGCTTCATTTGAATGTATCACTTATTAGCGTGACCAATTACACTGCGGGGCATGTTTTTTAACAGATGGTTACTTTACACTGCACAGCTTTTTTTTCATGGCGCAGGTAACAAATCCAATATCCCAGCCTGCCTGTATGTCAATATGCCCCCCGACAGTTATAAATCACTTTCACCCTCCGCATGCTACATTAAACATATACAATAAATGTACAAGCAATCCGCCCTTAACACGTAATTTGTTTTTCTGGGATTGCCGCGGGGATAACAGCAAATTCTGACCTCTGCAGCCTCGAGACGGTCCCTCAGTAGCCTCGCTTTCATGAATCTTTTAAGGCCAGGAGAGGCTGCGGTTCAAAGTTTTCTGTGAACCCGAAAAATAATAAGCTCACTGATTAGTGTGTTTTAAAATACCCCTGGCCGAAAAGGCTCCGGGTCGACTCTGGAGCGCTCGCGGACCATTTACATGCTGGGAGGCTGCCGATGAGGACCTTCTATAGCTGGAGGCGGTGAACACATTGCACCAGACACAATCTGCTGATGATGGATCGAGCGAAGAAAAAAAAAAAAAAGAAAAAAACCATCCCTACACCTCAGACCTCACTGGGCACTTATTTAGGACTGTCTGATTTTAAAGAGGAGGGAAGATGTTGGGCATCGATACCAGCTGGCATTCACAATGCTTCCATTTTCAGATATTGCATGATCCAATTAAGATGCTGGGAAGTTTTCCCACATACTAGACTAGACGGAGAACAGCTAAGTCAGTTAAAGAGATTTCATCAGCGTTCCGAAAGTCGAGCTACTTATTGAAATATGTGAAGTGCCATTAGTTCATGTTTGGTAGTCTGAGGGTAAATTTACACAAAAACAAACGACAGATGCCAACATTCATCCGTTTATTTTCTATGTCGCTTATCCAGGAAGAGCATTTTATCTGTACTTTCTACTCCTTCCTTTGACAAAATAGACTAATTAATTACCTTTTCAACCTCCAGAATTGACACCACAAGGTAAAAAAGACATAAATGTCGAGATAGAGCTCGAGACCCACGTTTGCAACATGCTGGTCTATTGGTGAGAGCTAATAAGAAGTCAGCAGGTTCTCGAGTAACTCCAGTTTGTTGTCTGCTACCAGAATGATTTGTGGCGAATGTGTTGGCTCTGCCTAAAAAGCAACAGCTGCTGTGTTAAAAAAATCTCAAGTCTAATTTGGAAAAGACACATAAAGGTATCAACCTTCAATCTTTTTTTATAGTACGTCTATTGCACTTAATCACAAATGTGAGTATAATCAATTCATTATGAAGGAATATGTTTGTGTCAGCATGTTTCATGTAATGTACATAATTTATAGTGTATTTTCCCTGAATGGTATGCCACAGCAACTGAACTTGAGTTCAGGAGGGTTTTTGTTGGAGAAAAATGGTATTTTACCATCTGTGACATTGTTCCCATGTAGCCATGAGCAGATGCTGCTGTAAATTTTTTAGCAGTCCAGGACGCGGATGATATCCTATCCCTGTTCCCACACATGAAACATGTATGGGAATCAAAACACATCAAAACAATGTTTGTTATGAAAACACAATACAAGTAATATTGTCTTAACTATGAGCACCTGTCAGAACAAACTTACAAACTTGAATGGCGATTGGGGTGAGCAAAATCATCGACAATAATTGTTTTACTTAATTCCAAAAGGTTTGTACAAAGTGAATTTATTTGTGGTTTAGCATTTGCGAAATTTGAATATTCCTGATTTTGTGGGGAACCTTTCCTTCATTATTCTCTGTTTTTGTGCTCACATGCAGATTTTCTCTCATAAAAAAAAAATTTAAATAAAAAAATCTGAAAGAAATCTGCAGATTTAAATTAGCCAATTAATTGATCGGGCACTATTCATAACCATAATCATATTGGCTAACCATATTGGTTCAGTAGTGCTCTACAGCCCATTGGCAAACTAAACAAAGAATAACCCAAATTTGTGTTCTGCTACCTTGATCCTAAGACACAATGCAGAACGCTATGGACGCATCGCTAGTCATAAGTAAATATTAGTGTTTTCCTTATTAAACAATGTGACAAAAATGTGGTGTTTATTTTGAGAGGCTGGAACTGATTAATGACATTTCTATTCATTTCAATGGGGAAAGCGGATTTGAGAGATGAATTATTATTATTATGTTGTGTGGCTGATTGAGCTCTACAAATGAATACAAATATCATCCACCCGTCCAATATTTTGCACTTTGCTGCCATTCATTAAAACACCGCATATCACCTCTCACCGCGGCAGCCAAACCTGCGACGTCTCCAGTCAATCCGTCTTTTTATGTGTCATTTGAAAGTTGCATTAAAGTTGTAAACTGGGACTTTCTGGGGACCCTGCTGTTTGGCTTTAACCTACTCATTTTTCAACCCACCCTGTGCATCTTCAATCCGGGACAGATTAATGGGAGGAGAATTTGGACGGGCTCAGCGAGAGGGGAACGACAGCCATCTATTCAGTTGTTCGGGATTCTGCCATGGGAGGAGATATTCAGCAGGAGCTGTTTGTAGCCGCATAGACAAACTTCTCTCTCTCTCCCACACACATTCGCCTCCCTTATTTCTTCTTATTTTATATTTAACTTCAACCTGTCAATTAAGGAGTGAGAGGGCAACTAAGAAAAAAAAGAACGGGGGGGGGGGGGGGGGGGGGGGAGAAGTAGACAGCAAGAGGCACAGAACTAATTAGGCAACTGTGTAATTTTAATTAGCTGTTTTGATAATTAAACTAATTAGTTCCCCTGTGGTTCCACAACGTGCAGCTGACTGCAGATTTTTATTTATTTATTTATTTATTTATATCAAGGCTTCAGAGGCTCCACTCTGTTGGTTAATTAGTCACTTTTGCATCAGAAAGCTTTATTGATAGCCTTAATTTGCAGTTGAAATGAGAAATCTGCTGTCAATAATTCGGATAATTGGCCACCGTTTGATTGCAGAGAACAAAAGTAAAGCGGCCCCCGGCTCGATGCGTCCGCAAATCCCCAGGGCAGTTCCTGAAAGCTCAGGCGCCGTGATCTACATATCGGCAAATGTGCTCCCTCCTGCCTGCTTCTCCGTCTTGACCTCACTAACTCGAGGAGAATCCTGGTAAATAAGGCCGGGATTGACCCGCCACGCCCGTCTCCCATCACCGTTCCCTCCTACAAAGCACCACCCACAGGCCGGGGCCTGTGATTCTCCCTCGCACACTGTAAGTGTCCTGCCTGCGTGATAATTGGAAACGAAGGAAGAGGGGTATGGGGGGGATAGAGGGAAAGTTACTGCTTGCTTTGTAGCTAATTAGTGTCCTTGGAATTAAATGAGCAGCTCGTTGTGCACCTCCAGCTCCTCGCAGCCCCGTGTTTGTGAATTGAATAATTGATTCTCCTCCACTAATCAGAGAGCAACATAATGAGCCAGTTTAATTAAATGGGGATCTAACCTGGCGAACACTGGGAAAATATTTGCTCGTTTACGGTTAATCAGGAATAACACAGCGTGGGGGAAGTTGGCTGGGGGTACATCGGTTTGTGTGGGAGGGTAGTGACATATAGCCTGTTGGAATGCGCTTGAAAATGTTGTTCTTGGAAGTTAACTGTGTTTCACTACATTGGAACAGAGAATTCAAAAGTGTGGCTGATGGACGTCTATCTATGCTAATTTACGTTAGCTCGTCTATGGTGTTTCATATTCTATGTTAACATTAAGCCAGCGGATTCTAGTTAGATACAAATATGTGGTTTGACGTTTAAATATGCGATGTTTGAGGTTGCGGACTTTAGTGCTACGAAACTACAAACCCCAATTCCAATGAAGTTGGGACGTTGTGTTAAACATAAATAAAAACAAAATGCAGTGACAAATGACAAGACATTTAATGTTCAGACTGATAAACATGATTGTTTTTAGAAAAGAATGTATTAACTTAGAATTTTATGGCTGCAACATGTTCCCAAAAAGCTGGGACAGGTGGCAAAAAAGTGAGAAAATTGAGGAACGTACAATTGCAAGGAATTTAGGGATTTCATCATCTACGGTCCATAATATCATCAAAAACTTCAGAGAACCTGGAGAAATCACTCCATGTAAGCGGCAAGGCCGAAAACCAACATTGAATTCGATCCCTCAGGCGGCACTGCATCAAAAATCAACATCGATGTGTAAAGGATATCACCACATGGGCTCAGGAACACTTCAGAAAACCAATGTCAGGAAATACAGTTCGGCGCTACATCCGTAAGTGCAACTTAAAACTCTACTATGCAAAGCAAAAGCCATTCATCAACAACACCCAGAAATTCCGCCAGCTTCTCTGGGCCCGAGCTCATCCAAGATGGACTGATGCAAAGTGGAATATTCTGTGGTCCAACGACTCCACATTTCAAATTGTTTTTGGAAATTGTGGACATCGTGTCCTCCGGGCCAAAGAGGAAAAGAACCATCCGGAGTGTTATGGACGCAAAGTACAAGCCAGCATCTGTGATGGTATGGGGCTGTGTTAGTGCCAATGGCATGGGTAACTTACACATCTGTGAAGGCACCATTAATGCTGAAAGGTACATACAGGTTTTGAAGAAACATAAGCTGCCATCCAAGCAACGACTTTTTCATGGACGGCCCTGCTTATTTCAGCAAGACAATGCCAAACCACATTCTGCACGTGTCACAACAGCGTGGCTTCGCAGTAAAAGAGTACGGGTACTAGACTGGCCTGCCTGCAGTTCAGACCGGTCTCCCATTGAAAATGTGTGGCGCATTATGAAGCGTAAAATATGACAACGGAGACTTCGGACTGTTGAACAGCTGAAGCTGTACATCGAGCAAGAATGGGAAAGAATTCCACCTACAAAGCTTCAACAATTAGTGTCCTCCATTCCCAAACGTTTATTGAATATTGTTAAAAGAAAAGGTGATGTAACACAGTGGTAAACATGACCCTTTCACAGCTTTTTTGGAACATGTTGCAGCCATAAAATTAATTTAAGTTAATAATTATTTTCTAAAAACAATAATGTTTATCAGTTTGAACATTAAATGTCTTGTCTTTGTAGTGTATTCAATTAAATATAGGTTAAACATGATTTCCAAATCATTGTATACTGATTTTAATTATGTTTAACACAACGTCCCAACTTCATTGGAATTGGGGTTGTACATGGTTTGTTTAAAATGTTTTAGTGTTTAAATGTACAATAGTTAATTCTCTTTTTTTGTAGGCTCTGTTTGTATGCGTTACTGCTCCATTTGTGTTAAAGTAGCAGTTGCTTGAAAGTTTAGAAATACTCTTTCACATTATATGTTAGCATTAAGCTAACACACTTTTTTTTTTTTTTTTTTTTTTTTTTTTTTTTTAGATAAAATTATATGGTTTGACGGAACATTTTGGTGTTTAAATATGCATTTACATTTCTTGTTGTATGTTCTGTTTGTATGTGTTTCTGCTCCGTGTGTAAAGTAGCAGTTGTTTAAAGGTTTGTAATTACCGTAACATTTATGCAACTATCCGTTAGCACATTCACACAACACAGATTCAGGAAAATCCTCATGAATTGATCGAAACCAGTGTTTATGCTTGAACTTGGTCAGACTGGAGTAAATCTTGTGTTAATGTCAAATCATAGACCCGGGGGAGTGAGTGCTTTGTTTTGGCCCGTTAAATATTTACATCATTACACAAACACACTGAGCGTTATGATGAAATATGATAAGTGCATCAATTTAAATGCAAAAGTTGAGACCCTGAATATTTTTATGATATTTGACATTTGTAGCCAGCTCATGTTGAAATCGGGATTGAGTTACACTCACTTCAGTTGCTTTAGACATTTTGGAGGATTGGAGGACTATTTTGATAAGTAATTACTTGTATTGTGTATTTATCATTAGGGCCTGAATATGTGCTGCAAAGGCGCTCTTGATGATTAATGTTAGGCCAAAAATATCGGCTGATAAGGGTCAGTCGCATCCCCAGACTTTTTTAAAAATTCAGCTCCCGGAGCCAGTTTCCCTTAGCGCCAAGTAATTAAAAATAAACAAAATAGGGAAGTCTGCCATTTTAACTCGAAATGGACATGTTAGGGTAAATTGTTTGAGTAAAAGTCAACTACTAATACTACTGAAGTTTAATTAATGGGCAAATGATTCATATATCCGTGTATCAGCTCATGTTCAACTTGGATAAGTATTGCCTGACAGACATGTTGAGTCAAGCCCGGCATGCAAATGGCTCCAGTCGACTGACCTCTCCTTATCACTCCGGACCCCTATCCCGGGCTCCTGTAGGTGCAGCCAGTGGGTATTGAGCAGCTGATAACAAAGACGGCCCCCCACAGCTTTGACCCCCGAAGTCAAACGCAGCTCTGGGTGGATTGAACCTGAGGTGAGGAGATGGTTATTCCTGTTCGGGCAGCAAAGTGTGTTTGATGAGTGCATCAGGATACATTAACACACACATACAAGGTCATTCTGTGCTTCCTGCAACTTCAGGATCATGAAATGTTTGTAAGGGGCTATTGCTTTTGGGCTTTTGTATGATTGGAAAAGGGCACAAAGACTTTACAAGAACAATGGTGGTCCTTAATATTGATTGTCAGGCGATGTGGTGGTTCACCACCTGCTTTGCGATCTGTTTGGGTTAAATCTTAATTTCTTTGTCACAGTATTTCTGCATTTCCTGTGTAGCATTTTCTCTCCTTGTGTAAGTTTGATTATGTGTATAGATTGTTCTAGTTTTGGAGTCTTCTTGCCTCCGTGGCTACATCCACTTCTTTCGTAGTTATTCATTGTGTTACTTATTTGCATATCGCAGCACCCTTTTGTCATTGTTGTTTTATCTTTCTTATTGGTTCATGTTGTTGTGCCATTATTTTATTGGCAACTCCCTGATTCATAAATGATGACGAATGGGCAGTGCCATTAGGATTTTGGGGAGTGTTACAATAATGCCATTGCGATGGGAAATAGTGAAAATGAATTCCTGTACCAGCCCCTTTTTGGAGAGCCATACCGAAATGTAATGTATTCTTCTTTAACCTATGCACCACCTCTCTACAAGGTTTTGGTCTGGTACTTTTTGTGGATTCCAGCCAACTGTATCTCTCCTACTATGCCAAAAGCAAAGCTACTAGTGACTTTTTCACAGTACTGTACATATCTATACACTTTTTATAAACCACTGTAATATGCACAGATACACCTGCGTACATGGTGAGGAATATTTCCTTGTAATGTGTGCAGCAAATGAATATTTTGCATGCATGTTTTCTAAGGATGGAACAAAGAAAACACTTGCAGTTGCAGTAAAAGTCTTCGGGCAATGTTTTACTGCCATGTTTTTTTATGTTTATCTCAATTCACAAATGGACAGTGGAATCTTTTCAGGGGCTTACACTGAATCATAACAAAAAAAGGCCTTGTTGGACGGGAGAAAAAACAAAAACGTATCATTGAAATTCTGCACAAGAGGAAAGATGTAGAACGCTTTGAACCAGTTACCTGTCAGTCTTTTTTTTTTCCTATGTGAGAGATGAGGGTTTCCTCCATGTTGTCTTTCCCCTGAGTCTGGGCAAACTCGATGCATGGGTTGGGAAAAGTTTGTGTCTCTTGACTTTGAAAGGGAATAGAGAGGAAAAGCTTGCAAAACAGCTCCGTGCACAGCAGTGGTAATTTAACAGAGTCTGTTTATGAATAAAATGCGCCAAAGTAAACAACCTACGACTGTAAGGACCCATTCGTTTACAGTTTCTACCTTTTTACTCATATCAACTCCATCATGGGGCTTCTTGCTTGTAATATTTAACCATGCTTTGAACATGGGACCTCTTGACTGTGATGCAGTTGTGATGACAACTACTTCACCAAGCTGCAAAATGAAAACGTTATTGCTTTTAAGGGCCAAGTATATTCAATGACGGTTTGATTTATTCCAAACACTGCTCTCTTCCTGGTTCTTTATCTTCCAATTTCCGCAGCAACCTACTGAGGCAGCAAACTAGTTGGGACTGAATTTATTGTGCCCTCTGCTGGTTACTGCCAAGTAGTAGTGAAGAGCAATTTCATCAAGCCCATCCCTAATTTGTCGAGTGCATAAACAAAGAATCTGTACAGACTCTACTGATTTCCCATGGTCCACTGTTCCAAAATATCCTCCAACAGGTCCGAGGGCAGTGTGTGAGTGATTGTCACCGTTAGAGCCCTAATGACCCGCTAGACTAGTCTTATTGTTATCGCCTCTATGTAACACTGCAGCTGTCCAAACAGTGGATGTTCACCAGCAGTCCCGAATCCCTCCATTTGTCTCAACCCCTCTAAATCACTCCCCTCTGAAACATCTATAACACTGAAACACAACAGAGGGCGAAGAATGGCGGTCTGATTGTTGCCGTTGAGCGAGAGTGAGAAAGTCGAGGGCGAGCCAACAGAATAACAGGCAACAGCACATAACGAGCCTCATCCTGCACCTTCATTAGAGAGGAGGAGTCCCTAACCCCGAGGGGAGGGGGGCTATTCCCACAGTGCCCATTGCACTTTTTAAAAAGCCCCTGTTCCAGACACAGCCCACCGGAGATTAGTCCAGTGCACCTGATTTGTCGAGTCCAGCCTCCCAGCATGTTTTAGTTTAAAGAGGAACCCGCCTTAGATTATGGTGGCCCCGCGGGAGCTGCTGGAGCCTCCTCTGACACTGCCTACTTGTGTTTGCAAACAAGGCCAGAGTCTCTGCAGTAAACAAGGTATTAGGACCTAAAGAGCAGCAGCCTCCTACAGCACACGTCACCCAAAATCAAGAGCTTATTTAAACTGCCGCTGCTGACGACAACATGCAGTTGCGTCAGATTGTTCAAACTAAAATGTAATGACAGACACACAGAAGAGCACAGACCTCCGCCAAGGTGGAAAGACTGTGGTTTGAAGGATTCTTGGCAAAGGAAAAAAAATGTTTTATTCACAAAATCTATTCAATATAACAGCTCTCTGACAAGTATCAAGGGGTTATGAAATACCATTCAAATCCCAAAACTAGTATTTCTAACCAAAACTGAATTGGTTCTGGCTATGTACGTACTGTATGTTTGCCTCTTGTCCACAAAGATGCATGGTAATCATTGGTGTAGTTTTTGGGGTAATTCAGCCAAACAAACAGTTCCGAAAACAACACGCCTTTGCACTTGCGTATTTTGCCGCGGTAATAACTGCCTCGACAGATAACAAATCGCCTTTATTGCCATGCGTTACTGGATCACTTCATTAAGATGCTTAGATGCCCATTAATGTCACTTTATTTATTTCATCCTGTTGCACACGCCGACCGCAGGCTTTCGCAACTGAAACAACATTATCATCATGACAGTGTGCTGCAATCCATTTACCAGAGGGCTCTCTGTAATAGCTCTCCAGGTACGTTCATATTCGCAACAACTGCTTCCCCCGAACAGAAGGAGGAGATGTGCACAGTAATCACTCTGTTTTCACAGAGAAAACGGCGTTATTATTCAAACTTCACTGTGAATAATTGAGCAAGTGAATGCGTTGGGAAGGGCCCAGAAATGAGACAGTAATTCTCTATGTGTGTGTGTACCTTCTTAGCATTCGCCTGCTGCCTCCCCTTTGAGGAGCAGCCATTACTAATCGCTAAGAAATTTCCTCCCTTTCTTACCTGCGGGGCCTGTCAGGTCATAAATGAAAAGGAATTAAGTAGAAATCCATACGTTTCCGAGACTACCTCCATCCAACCCCCACCTCCTGCAACCCCGACGCCGTATATCATTAGAGGAGCAAATTAAACATTAGCGCTTCGGCTGCCGCTAGTTTGGGCTAATTGCTAATCAGCAGTAAAAGTTGCCTGGCACGGAATATTGCTTACCATAAGCTAAAGGTAATTTGCTTCTCAAGGAGAGCTAGACCCTCTCGTCTGTTGTTGTCCAGAGCCCATGCCTAATTACTGCCGGAGGGTGATGACAGTCACTCAATGAAGATTAAGACTGAGGCGAAAAATGGAAATGTGCCATGATGTTGGCACGAACTAGAAGTGCTTCTGTCTGCTTTTCTTTAATTCTCTTCTTTTTTTTTTTTGCCTCACACTGCTCAAAGGGATGCATTCTGGGAAGAGAAATCCGAGGCATGATGCTACAAAACTGTCATAACAGGCTGGTTGGTGGAACTAGTTTTTGGGGGATGATGCTTTCTGAAGATGATGCTAGTCAACCAGACTAACCAACGTAAGAATAAAAACTGGGTGGAGGAATCGACTAATGTCAAGTTTCTACACTGAAACTGAAAAATACAGTCAACTCCTGTTTATCGGGCCTACTCGAGACAGAAATGAGTCAAGCCAGGGCCGACCACAAACACAAGTTTTAGGTATTTTTTCGTCGACCCCTCGGGCAATGGGCTTCATACAGGGGAGGGCAGTGTAATAGCTGAACACTGAGTGTGGGCTGGCAAGGCTGGGGCTAGTTATTGGCAGTTGTGAGGTCATCAAAGGTGAAAGACCAAAGGTCCAAAGAAACATTCACTGCCATTGACAGCTTTACAAGTCAAATATCCATGTTAACTGGGGAGGATGGGAGTGAATGAGTTTTAAGCTTGACCATTGGCTCAAGTCTGGGAGTCTGTGTGTGGAGTGCTTGGGCGTGAGTTTTAGCCAATAGCGGCTCTTGTGTGAATGCGCATTCTGTTAACGCTTGTGCTAATTAAGCGACTGAAGTGAATCAGCGACTGTCCTTCTTGACAATGTATGAGCGCATTACAATATGTACGCAGATAAATATAGGAAGGGTTGCTGTCTGCTTCTCCTTTACATTGAAGTACAAAAATTGTTTTACTGTCAACCAAGTGAACACAAGTTCCCTTGTTACTCAATTAAGCCCTTTTGAGGGTGTGGTGTTGAATGGCGATTGTTAAGCGTAATCCGCATAATTATGCGGCATTGAGGTAAAGGATTTATTTCCATTTTTTTGCTGTAAGGGTAGCGGAGAATCTCTTAGCATGAGAAGGACAAACATCCACATACAAGACGTAACAGGAACTCAACTCTAAAATCCATTTTACTCAGAATTTTGGGAAATTATCTGTCATGGCAAAAATGTGTGCTTCAAAACTCAGACACTTCCAACTCTCAACTAGATCCATCTTGATTTGCCTTTGTTATTCCCATTCTGGAATGGATCTGTGCTCAGAGACTTGCAAGTCAGTTGGCTGCCGTCTCCCTTGTTTCCCAAGCAGATGCACTGGGACACGTTTAGATTGGCTGTTGGAAATACCAACTCCGAGTTACTCAAGTCCAAGTTATGATGGATTGGGCCATTAAATTTGGAGCATTGTTGGGGTAGATAAGGAGCAGCTGCGTTGGCAGATGAAGAACAAGTGACAAGGAGAACGGGAGAAAAATGTGTTGGATAGGTTATGAATCGCAGGATAGAATGTTGTCGTCTTGAGAAAGTTGGGATGTTTTTAAGAAGGGTAATAAATGTGAGAAAATGAGCCAACTAAAAGGCATACAGAGTTGTGAGAGGTTTAATCGAAGACACAAATACTCTATACATGTTTTAACATATGTTAATTCATGTACACTTACTGATTCCAAATAAAAATGCCCTCTGAAAGCATTGTCCATTTGTTCATACAGCTATGACACACTGTATAGCCTGGTTTTAGCGTCATATATAGCAGCATAAATGTTCTCATACTTGCAAATCATCATAGCAATACTCACTGGGAAATGTCATGTCTGCTTCTCTCAAGCTTTTCAGTGAGGAAACTACATTATAGCGCGCCTTAATGGTACTGACCCACCCAAATACCAAGGAGATGAGAAGGCCAATATCAGTCTCTCGAAAATGATGGTTCAAACTTCCTGTAAATGTGAACACTCATGTATGAAAAGTGGTCCCTTAAAGTTTAAGCGGGGTGCCTTGGCTTGACGAGTTTGGTTCGTTCCATGACCATGCTCGCAAATCGTCTTTCTCCACTGAAATGATTTGAAAATGCCATTAATCGGTTCCAACACCACAAAAATTTTGGAAATTAGTTTTTAATAAGAAAAATAGCACTTCAGTATTGTACTTCATAAAAAAAATATACAATAATAATTAAATAGAAAGTAAAGATTAAATGTGCATCATGATTTCATGCTTCACTGCTCATTGACATTGTGCTGCTCCTTCTGGTGTGCAAGTCTTGGCCAACAAGTGGCAGTATGATAGAGACATACACAAATACAGATTTCACAACAAGTTTGCTCAGTAAACTGCAGTAATATTAGTCATTTTTTGAAGACGATAAAGACTATCAGGCTGTATGTTTCTTAAAGGGTTTTACCTACCGCAACATCGATGCTAGTTTTGTGAGCCCATATGTAATGTTTTGCATTGTGTGATAGCATTATGCTAGCAGACTTTTGTGAGTTATGTAGTTTGTTAAAATACACAATGTGTAATTCTCTTTTTTAGGTTTAGGCCATGCCACACACTGCGATGCAGTCGAACCTAATTGGACTGGATCATCACAAAAAAACAAAAGTTGCCGACTTAACCCCGAACATTGAGCGATTGGATATATGGACACCCTGAACAGCAAGCCCATATAGGTGTTTAATACTTCACATACAGTATATTATACTTTACCAGATTTATTAAACCATAAAAAGATAGATGAATAGTTGAGGAAGAAATGGGTTGCTAAAGAGAGGATGTGGGCAAGGATAAAAGCAAGAAATTGCTGGAAAAATACTTTGTTTCTCTGAAGCTGTTGTTGTTCATTCTTAACAGTACAGTGGTTAACATTGTCTGTACTTTTAATAAAGGGTTTTATTTGCGGCATTTTAAAAAAAAAATGTTTTTAAATCTGATGACCAACCCCTACTTTAGAGGTTCCACTGAACAACTTCCCAACCCCTTAGTTACTCAAAATACAGTACCGCCAAACCATTGTGTACAGAAGTCAGATACTAGATGATCGGGGAGGAAAGGATATGTGTCTGTGGTGTGAAAGGCAGCCGGTTAGATACCACAACACTCCAATCAATACATCGTTATAGATCATAATCATGTGACGGGTATAATCGCCAAAAACCTATCAATTATATATATAGAGAGAGATAGCCAGGGCCTCCAAATCCTGGCCCGCAGCCCTCTTCCTCCTTGGATTAGGATCTGAGATTGGGTCGGGATCATTGGGGCTGTGCCCGGGCTGACCAGATATCAGATTAATGACCACTCCAGGGGCACACATCTCAGCCAGTCGTTAGAGGGAGAGGGAGCAGCCAGTTACTGAAAAATAAATAAAACATCATTTGGTCTGGGAGCTGACATAATTATCGCCTAAGATGCCGGCTCTGTGGAAAGTACATGAAATATCTCAGACAGAATGATGTCAGTCTGTTTGGAGAGCAGTGTGCACATGTGACGGGGAAAGCCAGATCATTGGTTTGCATGTTGAAAAAAATGCTACTCACACAAAGGCATGCAGAGTTTTCGTAAATCCTAAAATGAATTGGTGAGTATACAGGTGACTGATCTTCTAAATTCCTTGACTATTATCCTTGACTGGTGACCGACTGACCAACCAACCTTTATTAGCAAGAGCCCACCCTTTCTTCGCTCTCTGCTCACCATGCATACCACCACTCACACACTCCGTTCCGGCAGTTTTATTAACCTCTTCATTGCCAAAGTCAGCACAACTTTTGGGCGATCTTCTTTTCGATTTTCTGCCCCAAACGACAGGAGCACTTTGCAACAAATAATTTAACCCACCTCGTTCATCCCAATGTCATTATTTAAAAGGTGAGTAAATGATTGCTGCATTGAAGACTCCAAATTGACAACAATTTAATATTACCCCGCCTCTCTCCCAAAGTCAGCTGGGATACACTCCGGCCCAGACAAGCACTATAGAAAATGGATGGACTGATGCAACTGTATTCCTAAATTCAACCAAACGGCAATTTATGTTTCTGTCTTCCGTTCTGGGTCCATTTGATGTTGCTATTATTTTCCATGGAAGGACAATCTAAGATTATTCTGCTCCAAAACGGAGTCTCGCTGTTTTGAACTTTGGTGAAAGCTTGCCACAGTGTGCCGCCGATCATAGCGATTCCACATTTTCCCTGTCCTGCGAGGCCAAGCTGGTAAGCCACTGGCATCCCCCTGCTCAAACACCTTGTTGCCAACAGCAAGGCAATTAAAGTCACAGGAAGTCATTTCACATGCGTGTGTCTGCAGCCCAAATCTCCAATCAGGAACCTGCCTGTGCGGTGAGGCTCTCTTTGCTTCCCACAACTGCCATATGTGGAGCCCTCCTGCCTCCAGCTCCCCCCACCTCTCCACCCTCTGCTTTCACAAAAAAAAAAAGAAACCGCCTGATGGTTATGAAAAATCCAGCTACAAAAACAAATATGTATATTTTCAATTTATCTCACCTCCCATACCTGTCTGTTCCACACAAGGCTTGGCATCTCTCCTGGCTGCCCCTCCAACTCGGTATTTAAATTCAGAATTCCTAAGCGGATTTTCTCAATTTAGCTATACTTTTAATCTTTGTCGAAATGAGTGATGACTTCTTTCAATAAAAAAAAAGGGGAAAAAACTGACAGGCTTACAGCGCACACCGGCGGATTAGTTTCCCGTGGAGATGAGGTTTTCCTTTGTGCTGCCGTGTGTCTGTTTGATGGGGTTTAACACGAAGCGTTGGTGCTGAAATTGGATGCAGTGGGGATGGTGGGTAGATGGCCCGGGTTCGATACAGACCCCCCGCACTGCAACTTTGCCCTGTGCCTTTTGCTTCATTTCCCCCCCTTCCCCTAGGGTCTAGCGACTGAGCCTTTAAAGACTCATAAAATGATGGCCGCATATAAAAACAGAAATAGTGCTGGCACGTACGCAGGAAGGAATATGCACACTCGCTTTAAAAGTGCCTCTTTTGAAAAGTCCATATTAAATCCCACCTGCGGCATAATCTGCTGCATCGTCCGCAATTTTGTTGTGATGGATGCACACCAAAATGGTCGCCACTGTTTGTCACTTCATACAGTGGAACCCAGAGTTACAGGTTTAATTCCACGCTAGTCTCTCAGATCAACCTTCCCCACTGAAATGAATGGAAATGACATTAATCCGTTCCATGTTGTCGTCTGTTATTTCATCAGAAAAATAGCACTCTATAATATTGTACTTGATAAAAACACACAGTAATGACCTAGTTAAATAGAATGTAAAGAATGAAATTTTTTTTTTCTTCAATTCAATGAATATTGGGCTGCTCCTTCTGGTGTGTGTGCCTAGGCCACCGGGGTGGATAATACAGACATAGAGACACAAGAAGAAGAGTTTCACTGTAAGCCGCGGCAATAGTAGCCATTTTTCACAAAATATAAAGAATATATGGCTTTGAGTATTTTTATATTGGTATACAGGTGTTGCTACACTGTTTGTGTTCAAATATTAATTGCTTGAAGGATGGTTGTTTTAAATATACAACTATCTCTTCATTTTATGCTGTTTGGCAGAAAAGTCCAATTGGGATGACAGTAAAGAGCTTTTTTTCTTTTTTGAAGAAGAATTGTTAACTACCTGCCAAACTGCTGCTTGTTGTGAAATGAGTAGAGTTCACTGACACCATAATGTGCGCGTATTGCACATTTGAGCGATGCAAACAAATTGGCCTAAAGACATGTTTATAGCATCGTTTTTTTTTCAGGAAAATTAATTCTGTACTTCTTTACCTTTACTTACAATCAGTAAATAAGTTGAATCAGTACTTTTTTTTTTTTTTTTTTTTTTTTTAACACCACAAGTGTGTGTACTTTTGCCACCTCTGGTAAGTATTAATACTTGCTAAAAACTAATGGGTAGGTGTTCCAAATGAAGTTTTCCTTCTCACTCTACCAGAAAAACCTGATGATGTCATTCTTCTGACTGGAGGATACTTCAAATGATCACTATACATAAAGCAATGATAGCCGATGTTATTACTCAAAGGTCATCGTCATGACAGATGGGCTCAGTTTGGCTGGGCTCAGACAGTCTGAGACACTTGGCTTGATGGCGACCGGGAGCCTGGGGTTCCCCAAAAAGCAGCCATGCTCAAAGACTGGGTATCTATAGCCCGCCATTATTCCTATAACTCCTTAATCCAGTATAGAGGACTTAAGCTTCTTTGTTTGCTCATTTGACTGTGTGGGTGCCATATCCCAAAGCTGGGCGTAGGATTAGTCAGGCATTGTGTCAGTGGCTTGTGATGATGCTGGGGAGTTGGGGGGGGGGGCTGCTTGATTAAACATTGGGAAAAAATAAAAAATATATGAAGTTTCATTTGTGGAGGACCTGCAATAAGGCAGAGGGCTCCCATAGGGACGTTAAAGCTTTCGACGACATGGGACGCTTTGGCTTAAATAATCTGTTGACTCATTTTTGCTTTGACGCAACCTTGCTCCCCAGTAACTGGTTAGGCATTTTAAGGAAGCTCACAGTGCAAAGAGTCATTCTCATCATTTCCTTTCTTACATATAAAACGGCAGCCAGCGCTGGGGCTGAGAAGCATGACAAATCACTGGATAGAGTCTTCCTGCTTGCACCTTTTGAGGTCAGGTGAGCAAAAGGGATGAGAGTGGGTGGGTTTTGGCATTCCTTTTGGCATTCGGCACCTGACCTATTTTTTTTTTATTAATTGGGATGCATTACCCCCGAAAAAACTGTTTAGCCTGTAATGTAAACCATAATGACATTTGGTAAAACGGCAAGAGACAACAGAATGGATGCATTACAATCTTTTGACCCCCACGAGGCATCACACCTATTGTGATGTGTGTGAGCTGAGCGAGAAGAGAGTGCACAACACCTTTTGGAGAAATGTTTACAGGAGGAAAGCTTTCAAAGCCTACAAGCATGCAGTTTTTAAAGCAGGATACAAATTGGAACATTTACCCTCCCATGAGATCAGCATCAGCAAAAGCTTGATTCTCGGATGTCGCTGAAAGATTATCCTGAGGGATGAGTTGTACCAGAAAAGCTAACAGGTAGCTTCGCTTCTTCTAATTCTTCTACTATAGGATTCCCCCGCATATACGCGAATTGACACCATCTGGTGGCTTTGATGCCATCTGGTGGCCTCTTGGTGCGAAGGAACTATGTTGAAGTGAGTTGGAGCGATTCATTTCGACAAAAGTAGTGCTTTGCTGCCATATTGTGGTATCTTGGTGTCAAGTAAAAATTGTTGAAACGAGTTGAGGCTCTTCATTAGTCAAAATTAGTGCTTTCCCGACATCTTGTGGCATCTTGGTGCCAGGGAACTATGTGGAAGTGAGTTCGGGACCTTCATTTAGACAACATTGGTGATTTTCTGCCATTTCATTGCATCTTGTGCCAAGGAACTAAGTTGAAGCGAGTTCAGGAGCTTCATTTAGACAAAAATAGTGCTTTACCACAATCTTGTGGCAGCTTGTTACCATGGAACTATGTTGAGGTGAGTTGAGGAGCTTCATTTAGATAAAAATAATGCTTTACTTCCATCTTGTGGCATCTATAGACAAAAACCTTTTGGGGGTGTCGTCAATCACCTGTTGATTTTTGCTATTCACGGCAGGACTCTGTATCTAGCTCTTTCCCGGGTCGTCATGGGGACAAAATACATATACAACATATACAATTACATTACAACATTGGCTCCACTGTCGCCGTGACTTATTTGGATAAGACTGGACCGCCCCCACAAAATAGAATCATTTTAGCGACCTCAGAAAAATTGGGGGATGTCTGCCAATTCTTGAGTTTCACCTTTACTGTACCTGTATATATTAATATACAGTATCATTATATTTATATATTAGATTAAGCTTGTCACAGACATGCCATCCAGACACTTGGGAATTTTCCAAATTGTGGGGAAAAAAAACAAAAACATCATATGTGTCCTTTCATACAAGTAGAGCAGGTGAGACAGGGTCCAGGAAGAAATGGAACAGAGAAGCAAATTATTAGAGGCAATTAGAGACTCTTATTTCCCAAGTCTACCTGGCATCAGAGAGAATAATTCAGGTCCCCGCTTTTTATTCTTTATTTGATTATTATTACCATTCTGACCTCTCAGGGTTCCAGCCATAATGTGTTTCAGCAATTAGCCTTGTTATGTCAACGTTCCTTAGACATTTGAGTGCATATAGTGTGCCACCATTCCCAATTGTCATGTGTGTATATACACAGTGCATGAATGTATACATTCCCTCGCCATAACATTAGGTACACTTCCTCCTTATAGGATCCACTATGAGAATGTCAAAATTGCCATTTTAGATTTCATTAGTTACTGTGCAAATGTACCTAATGAAGTGTCCAATAATAAAACGACTTCTCCGCACGACTTAACCATCGCCTCCCCTCCTTCCATCTCTATCTTCCTTTTCACCCTCGTGCTCCCATTCACTCGCTCCCTCCCATTTGCTATTTGAAGTAACTATTAGTGTTTTAACACCACAGGAAAGCGGCTTCATTGAAATGCAATGAAAACTGCGCAGAGAAGGCAAAGTTAACTAATGGGCTCAAATTTTCAAACGAATGCAAGATTAAAGTCAATTGAATCTCCCATTGGGTTTTGACTGAAACCCTTTGAAAAGAAACCCCACAGTGGGTTTCAGAAATGAAAAATAGGGCTTGTTCTAAAATATTAAAAACATTTTATACCCCTCATTATAGCAAGCAATAACATTTGTTCAGAAACTTGCTTGTCTTTTTACCTTGAGGTGGCACACTTTTTTTTTTTTTTTTTTTAAATTATTTGGGGAGGAATCTGTTCGCCTTTTCACCTCAGCCTTCCTCCGACATGGCTGCGGATATGTAACTCGTTGACACACCAGAGGGTGGGATATCATTGCAAATATATTCATATTTGATCCGGGGGGCTGGGAAAACTAGCCGCCTTCTGTGATGCTTATTTCATTGTGAGCATTTTTCTGGAGCCGTGATCCCGTTAAAATGAATGAGAGGGGAAGACGTTCCCTGACAATATTATCGCGTGTTGGCTGCCAAGAAAAAGGAGAAGGAGAAAAAACATGTCAGGGAATGGAACTGAAGAATAACCAACAGATGAATGGGAGTTGAGGGAAGAAAGGGGGATAGAAGGTGTTGTCTGACTTTAAACCTTAGAGAGAGAACCACAGAGATTCCTTGGAGGGTGTTTTCCACCCCCTTCCCTGCACTATTATTTAAGAAGCACACACAGCAGATCCTGCGTCAACTATGATGGCCTACTTTTTCAACTTTATATACCATGAATTAAATATATTGTACAACACGGGCCCACATTCCGATAAATGAAGCCTGCGCGAACAACATAGGAGACATTGGGGAAACTCACTCGCATTCTTCGACAATGGATTCTTTTGGTTTTACTGACACGCATCTCTTCGGGCGTCTTTGGAGGATTTTATTTTATGTGTCAAAAATCGCATTGGAGCCGTGAGACAAAGAGGAGCAGGCCCGCAGGAGTGACAGGAGGAGGATCTGAAAAGTCTTGCATCGCACGTAATGGGCTAGAAGTCATTAAAAACATCACTGCCGGCCTAATTAAGACGGGACATCTGGTCTTTCCTCACAGACTGGATCACGGCAGAGTACAAATAATTCCTCTATGACAAGTTGAGAGGTGTCATACATCTCAGTGATTGTCAATCAACATGGGAGTTCCTTCATCATTAATGAGCAAATGCTTTGTGTTTGCCATTTAAAGAAAACAGATTAAAATATATATAAAAAAACATTTTTTTTTTTTGTCTCTGTGTGTTCCAAAACTGCTCAATATTCCTTTTATGTTGCTGCCAATTAGCTGGAATAAACTTTACAGTCTTTGATGATACCAGTCTTTGCACGGTGCAAAAAAAAAAAAAAAAAAGCAAGTTGGCTTGAGTTTTTGCAGCACTGATATCTTCTATTAAATGGGTCGATCACTGATTTGGTTCCAGCTGAAAGAACAGACAATGTGTGTAAAAAAAAAATTACACAAAATGACGTTCGAAATTTCCCACACAACACAGACACCAATGATTACACAATAGAAAATCATTTCACATAGCATTTTGTTTTTGCCGCCCTGTGGTTTCCCACGTATTGCAAATGCCAGAAACAGGAATTTAACTCAACCTATGTTGGTGTTTCCCAATGTTTATCACAGTAATGTAGAAAATGTGGCCACAACCTCATGTGTGGCCAGTCAAACTGATGACTTGACAGGATATAGGAAAGATTTTATATTGAATTGAGGCAACTGGCCTCTACTTGGTTGTTGAACAACAAGAACATCCCTCAGGCGACATCTCCAAAGACATCACCAGACATAACGAGAGAAACTCTACAACCTAGATTTAGCTGAAGATTTAGCGTCACCTTAAACTGACGACGTCTTCAACAACCCAGCAACCCTGAACTGGATAGGCAAATATAGGAAATGGATGTAAACCAAATAAACTTTGCCCATTGAAATGAATTGAAATTCCATTAATCTGTTCCAGTCACTAAAAAAAAGCAACATTTTATTGTTGTTTTAAAAAAAGAAAAATAGCACTGTATTGTATAAAAACATAACTTAAGAGACTCAGAGGAAATACAGTGGTTTTACAAAGCACCATCTTTATTCTTACCTGTTTCTGCTTCTTTGTGGCCAACTGCTTATTCCTTGACAATCGTGCCATGTTTTTGTGGTTCAATTAAAAATAATAGAGTACTCTATATTGTATGTAGAACCTGATACATGCTTGTAGTTTTAACATTGCAATGTGTATGTTTGTGGTACTTAATTGTTTCATGTGCAGCAAAGCCTCACCGACTATAATTTTTTTTGAGACCGTCCACTTCAGTTACAGCAGGCCTTGGCTAACACTGCTAGCTTCCGATAAGCGGCACTAAAAGTACTTGATTGCTCTGTGTATTTGTGTTTGGTCGTGTCTGTGCCACATAAAAACAGTAAACATCTGCCTACTTCATGAGCCAAAATTTTTTTTTTCCCTCCACTCTCTGGGCTAGAGCAGAAGTAGAAGAAGTAGAAGCAAGCTGCAGTGGCCTTAAATGGTCAGAAAGGTGGCATTTGGTCAAAGCACGTCAGTGGGTTCTGCATTTTTGGATCTGCTGTTTAGGTGTCACAATAATATGGTGACCAATGAGTAACAATGTGCATTTTGAATTACTTAAGGGTTAAGTCGCCATAGTTGGACTTACACTCACCAAAACTGAGGTTTTATACACATTTTATAACATTCACAGACAAACAAAGAAGACTCAAAACTGCAATTCCAAAATCCAACCCAATCAAAATAAGCAGCACCTTTTCACATGCATCTCGAGGACTTTGCTCCAATATACATCACGTGGTATGTTTTGCACAAACAGGGTTGAAGCGAAAACATTTTTTTGTTTTTTAACCATAGACACTGAAGGAGCCAATGCATGAAAATAATTGGAGCCCAAGGGGTAATATTTGTTCTCCTGAAATAATAATTATTCCTATGGTCTTTGTGTGCCAACACTGAACCACAGAGGGAAAGCAAAATCCACTATTATGTTTTCATCAATAAGCGTTTGAGGACGTCTGTGGAGGCAGCTGTATATCATGCATGTCAACAGCCCGACTGTTTACATGGCTAACACATCTCCAGCCGCATGCTTATTTACCTTGTGACTTTATGATGGACCACATTATAACACTCGATATTTTATTATAATTTTTTTTATCACCGAGGGGGATTTTTTTTTTTTTTTTTTTTACACTGCAAGCAGGTTTAAAATAGCTTCAAATATATTTCTTAAATGACTCGAGAAGTAATGGGGAATGGATGCTGGTAAAGCAGCGGGAGCATCTGCTTGTCATTATTGATTTGGGAAACATTTCAAGAGTATAGCTTTTTTTTTTTTGGTCAGTTTAAACCAAGTCAATAGTTAAGATCTGCCTGTCGGACTGCTAAACAATGTGCGTATAAGGACCATCCTTAGGGTCACCAACATTGCAAAAAAATTAATCCTGACTTAACGTCAATGGAAGGAGTCCTGACAGACTAATGTGCAATATTAAAATGTACAGTAAATACAGTGATACCTTGACTTATGAATGAGCTTCAGAAACACCGTCAATTAGCGTCAGTTACCTTGCAGTGATGAACAGGTCCAGTGCAGCCCTCCGCATAGTCTTTCTCCAGCAAACGCCTGTTTTAGGAGTTCAGTGTTTTCATTCGTGGTGGTAGAAGCAAGTCTTTCACTGCATGGTTGGTCAAGAACTGATCCTGTTTCGAGAAACTTGCCATGGATAGCGTCAATTGAACCATGCATTGGAGAAGTCTGACTGCCACATAATTTCTCAAACTGGCGCTGAACTGCATTCGAGGACGGAAAAACTTTTCACCAGGCGGCCATTTTGCAATTTCGAATGCTTACAAAAACTGCAAAGCCTTAACTGTCAAATGCTGATGGCCACACATCTGTCCAAATGCCACCTGAAACAAAATATTAAGAAAAGGAAATATTTATGAGGGGCAGTCAAAAATAAATAAATTAGTCCAATTTATTTTAACCTACTAATAAATCTGTCCTCTTCCTGTCAGCCATTTTGGAAATGATGTCATTGTTGAATGCCCATCAGAAGCAGAGAGCTCTGATTGAATTTCGTGCTTAGGAAGGGGAATCACCACGAAACATTTTCAAAAGGGGGATGCTGCAATAGGCTACAGCACAACCAAAAAATGGGTGTCCAGGATTAAAGACGAAAACCAAGAGCCTGCTTTGAGTGGGAGCAAAGGAGGTCGTGAAGTCATCAGTTCCTTTGGCTGGACAACCATAACCCATCCCCCATACTGAACCAATCTGGCAGCATCAGATTAGCACCTTTTTGGACCTTTAAAAGAAGGAGTTAGGGGTCACCACTTGTCAGATGATGAATGAGTTAAGCAAGCTGTAAACAAACAAACAAACAAACAAACAAACAAAACGGGTTTAAAGTGCAGCCGATTGAATTTCACGAGGCTGGCATACATGCCCTTGCTCATCGATGGACAGTCGGTGTTGAGAAAATGGAAAATCGAAAAATAGCGATCAAATCCACACTTTTTGGGCTTCATTTCTATGCATATGTTGAGTTTCAACTGCAATAAGTAAACCGAGAGGAAAATTGGGCTCATCTTTATTTATTTATTTATGTTTATTTTTTAACTGCCCCTTCTATTAACTTTAGGGACACCCTGTATGTGCCCTGTGATTAATTCTGCCTTCTACCCAAAGACAGCTGGGAAGGGCGAAAGCTCCGAGTGACCCTCAACAGCATATGTTGGATTAAAATGGATGGCTGTACTATACAAGCATACTTGACCGCCTCAAAGAAAGTTGATACCCATTTAAGTCAACTTTTATGAGCTTGCCAATTATTAAAAATCTGAAAACTGGCATATAAAGTAGCACACCTTAAATGCCTTAAATCCTGTGTTTTCTCTGTACTTTCTGATAAGGTCAAGAAAGCCAGAATGCCAGCATACAGTTTACCGCAGAAACTCTTTCAAATCAATACCACATCCTTTTCCAGCCCTTAAAAAAAGCTTTAAGTACATCAGAGAAGTCCTTAGCAGGTTGAAAATAAGGCAATTTCTATGTAAATGGATAATTAAAGCAGAAATTTAACAAATGCATAAACTTCCCCATTATTGACATGTGATTGTCCAAAATCGTTTAGTCTTATCTTCACAATGATTTGCTTATCCTCCTCTAAAATGTTAATAAATGTTTCCTGCAATATTAAGCAATCCTCTCAGGAGGTAAATATCTGATATGCAGTTGATTATTTAGCCAGGTCGGCTAATTCTTCCATACTCACACATCCGAGGCGGAGCGGCCACATTATATTAACTGCAAGCGAAATATCAATTTCAAATTGAACTTAGGATGCATTATTGATTGACCCGTTATATTGTTCCCCCGAGAGCAAGTGCCAATGGGTTATTGTTTAATATGAATGATAATGCTGAGCCTCTATCTCGAAATAAGGTCCTGGTGTCCTACCCTGGCCTGTGGAATAAGCTCTGATTGCCTCAATTGATACAGTGGGATTGTCATGGAGGCAATACTGGTGGAAGCTTAGTTCCTTCATTATTAGATCCACATAGACAGCACACATAATGTATGTTTGGGAAATTTGACTGTGCCCTTTCCTTTGACTGTGATTACATTTTTGCAGTTTCATTGCAACTTTGCGGCGACTTTCTCAGCTCGAATTAACTATGACTGACTTCCGACCGAATTATAACAGTAATTGCAATTCTGTTTTGCGCCACTAATTAGCTGTGTTGCTGCCACAAATAGGTGGCACACCAATTTAAAAGTTTAATCATGGCCACCATCTCCATGTCACACAGCTTTTGGAAACTGCTTGTACTCTTCTTTCTAGGCAATGTCACATAGAATTGAGTTGAGAGGTCCAAAGAAGAAACTAGTTTTCTCTGAGAATTTGGAAGGAAAATTCAACATAAATTTGGCTTCAGAACACAACAGACACACATTTTAAGTCCTGAAAACCAAAGCTCCGAAACCAAGCGAAGGTCTTGAATCTTTTAGATTAGATGAGCTCCCTTGGTGGGCGGAACGAAGTAATTTTCTTTGTTTGTAAAAAGAGAGTTTGAAGTATGCTTTATTGTATTTTGTCCTGATATTGTGTTCATTTGTACTTCAGGGTGTGAGATGACTGTACATGCTGTCTGATGATACCGATCTGCAAATAAAGTGAAGTTCTATCCTGTTCATTGAGCTGAGGGACAGCTGAACATTAGAAGAAAATGGACAGTCTTGTACAATCCTGGCAAGACGTATAAGAGGAATAGCATTTTCTGTATGGTACAGGTAATAGTTTGTTGTTGTTTGTAAATGTTACCTCAACAAATGCAAATAGCTCCGACAGATTATACTTTCAAATATACTTTCAATTGGAATTCTTAAGTCTCGTCACGATATTTTCACAAGGACTAAACTGCATGATTTTGCATTCAGACTGAAGGCCCCTAGCATCATAAGCAGTATATCACAGGGAGGGACTTTTCTGTTAATGATGCTTTATTGCTTGTTGTGAGACTGGAAAGCTTCCCGAGACGTGACTCCATGGTAACTTTGGGCTGCCAGCACACATGTCACCGCACGCTGTTTGCTCATTAGCACCGGTCAGCTTAATTCTGCTACCTCTAGGCTGTGTTCAGCTCTCTGATGCCGTGGCAAATTACAAGTAAGACTACAAAATTAAGACAGTTCGGGCGAAAAGACATCAACTCTACAATAACAAACTATCTTGTACCTTGAAGCTATCTTGGCACAGGCATGAACTGCTATGTGTATGGTACTTTCCTGCTCAGGATGTATTATAAAAACAGATGATTGACAGCCAATACAACAAATTTGAAAAGTTATGCTATTAGTTTCCAAAAATCTCCATTAAGAGACTGATCTCGCCAGGATTTCCATAGCACATAGACTCGTGTGATTCGACCCGACCAGGGGCTGTTTGGGTTTGATCCAGTTGTCTGTCACAAGCTCTGGCTGGTGATAAGTACATCCAGTTGTAGGGCATTGATTAATTCATGGTGTTGCCTTTAAATATGCACAATGTGGTAATCCACAGAGACAAGCGTTCTGTCTCTAGAGGAGTAGATGAGGCGACATGCTGCCAAAGGAAACAGACCAAGAGTGATTAATTATTAAATAAGTCAAAAAATAATCAGCGACATAGGCGAAAGCACTGTAAGACTTGGGCTCACGTCGATGTTGAATTAAATTAGCACAGCGGGTATTGCCTGGGATGATGGATATGTAGACCGACCAATGACTGCATAAACAGTTTTTGGGCAATTCCACCGAATCAGTGATATTTTCGTGTTGTAACACTCTCAAAATAGACTCACATTTCTGGCTTTTTTCAACTCGCAATCTGATATTAAACATCGAACTCCTCAAAATGTATAGTTGTCCATCTCAGGCAACTGTTTTATTGTACTGCTCCTCCGTCATAGTTGAAATATCATCAAATATACAGAAAAATAGACGAGCTGAACTTACT
Organism: Phycodurus eques; assembly: GCF_024500275.1. Classification (NCBI taxonomy): domain Eukaryota; kingdom Metazoa; phylum Chordata; class Actinopteri; order Syngnathiformes; family Syngnathidae; genus Phycodurus; species Phycodurus eques. The sequence goes on along the minus strand of NC_084546.1, from coordinate 5,335,369 downwards.
TTAGGCCTTCCCATGGCCTGCAAAGGATCTGAATGGTGCATGTTCCTGTCAGGCATGTAACTTCTGGAAAATTCCAACTTTTTCAGTGGGCTGATGTGTTCGGTAACAGGCCTTAGTGGAAACCCTGGGACACAACTGAAGTGTGAATTAGAACAAAATTATATATAAAAAATAAAGATAAACTTAAATTATAGTTGGAATGGGGAGTAACACAGATATGTTTGGCAAGTATAACATTTTTAAAGGATTTAAATGATCGTATTTCATGGTAAAGTCTACTTTTGAGAAGCAAGAACAGAAGACAAATGCTATTTGTTGAAGATGGTATAAATTGTATTTAAGTCAAAAAAACTTTGGACTGGTGGATTCTATAACGATGGAAAATAAAAGAGAAACAGTATAATGTAATTGTTACATCTACTCAATATCTCGATTAAATGCAGTATGTGAAATGCACCACCAATGGAATCTGTTGGTGCGGATTGTCTGGCATATCTTTATGACTAGGAAATTGCATTATTGACAAAATGTCATCCACGGGGCAATGCGATGATTGAATAAAAGAGGATACATAATCGAAGTTCAGGATTCTGGCACAGCTTCTGTACAACAAGTCCGGGAAATTCTCAAAATGATTAGCGCACGTGGCTGTACACTCACAAATCACTTTTGACTATTGTTAGATTTTTTTATTTTTTTTTTGTATCCTCAACTAGCATCAACTTGATATTGTAGCTTTTGTTCAGTATCAACATATTGTTGGTGTAAATTGAGACAATCATAGCAGCCCAGGATAGGGTGGAATTCTCCTTTAAAATGCGCCCCCATCTGTTTCTCACAGACCCCCAGAGCAAGCGTCGGTATCACACACTGTTTGATGAGCGCTGTACTCGCCTAATGGACCTGCAAAGCTCATTTGTTTGAAGCAATTATTCCGAGGCAACTTCGTCAGTGAAGTTTCCTCTCAGACGGCGCAGATTACTTGCTCTGTGCTTTACGGAGTGACTGAAAGGCATCAGCACATTTCCTCTGAAGCGGCCTAATGAAGAAAGAAAAAGACTGGGGGAAGCCATCTGTTGATATTTTGCATATGCAGAGGTGGCGAGGGGGAATCTACCCAAACAGCTTTCAATATAAAAAGAGAAGCAGCTATGAGTCAGTAGAAGGATTCCTTTTGGTGTCCTACACCTTAAATCGAAACAGGGATTGTAAAAGCACCCAAAAATGCATCAAAATCATCACATCTGCGACAAAGGCATGATTACAGATGACCTAAGACACTAGTTCATACCTCGAATTCACCACATCCTGCTGTTTTCTCATCCATTAAAGTCCAATTATCCTGGTTTCTCATAGCCTTCTGCAAGATACTGTCACAGTTACCAACAGTTTTGTGTGATAAACACAAACAGTTATTTGAAATTTGTGCTGCATGGTGAATAAACCAAATGCTCCGTTCCGTCCACATCCAACGGTAAGGTTGATTCAAAATTTGGGCTCACCAAGATGAACTCCCTTGGAGGAGTTGGTTTACGTGTGCAGTGCGGTGACCTAGAGCTTAGCACAACCCACGGTTCTGGGATTCTGTGTTTGAATTTCGACTGAGGAGTTTACATGTTCTCCCTCTGCTTGCGTGTTTTTTTCCTGGTACTCTGGCTTCCTTGTGTAATGGAGGCGAGGAAAGTGCTAAGTAAAGGGCGTAGCGTAAAGGGCGACTTCGTGAACCTCACTCCCGCGATGCTTTAGAGAGGGTTCCGGCCAGGAGCTGGTAACCCAGGCTTTCAGCCTAGCAGTTAGGGCATTTGGCTCTCAACTGATGATGACGGTGGCCGTGTGTGTTTGAGCCCACGTGTGGCTGGACAGCGCAATGTCACCACTTGAACATGCCCAAAACATTGACGCGATCTTAATGGGAGGCTCTAAATTGTCCATAGTTTGTAATCTGGGTTTGAAATATATCATGAGTGACACCAGTTTGGGAACTTTTCTGACACACTTTGTATTCTAACTCTTTCTTTTCATCAGGTTCCACATTTTCAAAATGTTTACAAAAGTTCTGGGGATGTTAAAGACCCCTAAAAGGTGATATAAGTGCCAGAAACCAGTCCGCGCACTGCTTCGCAGGAAGTATGATGTTATTTATGGTTCTGAGGTATTGAAAGCTATAGCTTGCGTCACACAGCTAATCAGGAGCAACACCTGGGTTCCACTCACTCACCTGATGACAATCAGACTAGTTAACGGTATATAAAGGAGGGCAATGCTTTGTCAGTTGGTTGTATGTCTTCAGGGAGACAACAGTTCCCTCTCTGAATTTATTTGTTTTAGAGTGTGAAAAGGTTGATTTTCAGTTTTACTTATACTTACCTTGTCACGCAAGATGTAGCATTGTCCCACTTCCTTTCTAGTGGCTCCCAAAAGTCGTTTTCATTTGGTTTAAGGTCCACTTCTTTTGGTCATGCATTATTTTGATATAATTAGCGGGTCATCCATCCATTTTCCATACCGCTTATCCCCACTAGGGTCGCGGGAGTGCTGGAGCCTATCCCATCTATCTTTGGGTGAGATAATTAGCGGGTCATTGTGGTGAATTTGACTATTTATTAGTTATTTAAGTCTGCAATGTCAAGCTAATGTCAAACTAAATACAACCCCAATTCCAATGAAGTTGGGACGTTGTGTTAAACATAAAAACAATTCTAAGTTAATGATTATTTGCGAAAAACAATAAAGTTTATCAGTTTGAACATTAAATATCTTGTCTTTGCAGTGTATTCAATTAAATATAGGTTGAACATGATTTGCAAATGACTGTATTCTGTTTTTATTTATGTTTAACACAACGTCCCAACGTCATTGGAATTGGGGTTGTAATTCCAAATGGTCAATGGTCATGAAGTACGGTAGCTCTAAAGGGTCAGAAAAACGAATAAAATCCAACGAAGCTGAATGGAGCTAAATAACGTGAATCCTCTTGGACAGAGTAGTAAATACAGTACGACAGCTCTGATTTTTCACTCTTTGACAGTTTTATCATTTTGAAAAACTTCTAAGTCCACTCATCTAAGGTCTATATAGCACCAAATAATATTTTTTTTCCATCCACAAGAGTTTCTCAGAACCTTTTCCACCATACAGTCAGATTTAGGGTGTAGTGCAGCTGCCATGGTCGCTAAACACTTATTAGATGTGTCACCCGCGATATTGCCCAAATAAATCCTCATTCAAAGACAAAAAGCTGTAGTGAGTTGACAAGCGACACCTGACATGCAAGGACATTAAATAGCACATTTTCCTTTTTCATCGCTCAACTGTGTTGGATTTCCAAACCTTGGCGGAATTCCATCGCTCATCCTCCTCCACGGCTGATCAGAAGAACGTATTTGAAAACAGCCCTTAGCCAAGCTTAAAGGAGTCTAAGACGAGAGAGAGAAGGGATGGGGATGGGGGCGGGATCTCAAAATGGCTACGGAAGATGACAGGCCCAATGTGTTGCCGAGCCCGGATCTCTGCGCTTGATCCTTTCTGATTCCCTTTTTTTCCCCTTCATATCAATCCTTTGGATGGATAAGAGTGAGACAGCTCTTCCTGTTTCTCCTGTCTCCATTAGCTCCCTGGCGGATCTTCCTGATGTGAAGTGACTCCAGCTATAATCTCTCGCTACGTTTGTGTGTTGTACAACTTGGCTCGATTTAACTCAACTTCCCAGACTCTTTTCTTGGGGTGCTAAGAAGCACGAGGCCCCTTTTTCTCCTGAGTCGAGCGATGCAATATTGTGGCCTAACACACAGCTCACACACTCAATAATGCAGCCAAAAGTGTCTTCTTCTGACTCAATCCAGAAGGGAAATCATTCTCGAACAGTTTCCTTTCATAAGTACCCTTTGGGGCTTAGCTCCACTGTGTTTATCCCAGCCCACAAATCACGTTACCAAATGGTCAAAGAACAAAACAAATGATGGCCGAGGTTTCCCGGATGGCGTTAACCGGTTATCGATACGATTTGATTGAAAAAAAAGAAGAAAAAGGCGGAAAGCTGTAATTTTGTGCCTTGCCGTGCATAAAATCCACCCCCCGCCGTCTTGAGTAATGTTTATCCTCCTTTTCTCATAACAACCAGAATAAGTCCACTTGACATGAAGAGCAGCCTCCAATTCCTCAGCTGGAGTGATGCTGAAAAGGACCGGGGTGACTCGCCTCCTCCGGAATTCTCACTTTATAACAAGCTCCCGCTCTCACAATGTATTCCACGGCGCTCGTTACCGCCGGAGGTGGCATTTCAAACAACATACACCATGTAACGGAACGTGATCCAGGTCTTTCGGCAGTAGGATTGGACATCATTTGAATTGGAGCAATTCCGGTCCTGATTCCGGTTCCTCATTTCCATTCCGGTTCCAAACAATTCTCAATTCCGTTTCTTTTAGGGTCCTGGGTCAGAAATGTTTGCATGGTTTAAATAAAGGGTGTCCAAATTATGCACGTCCATTTTCTTAGCAGCCCGCAGCGTAGACTAAAATGAACATGTGAATTGGGGTGCTTTATAACCAGTATTAATAGCAAACCTATGAACTCAAAGGCAATGTGTGTGGAACTAACCCAATTGACTTAATATTCATTGATCAATGTTTTAGCTAAAAGTTAAATATAGCATTGTTAAAATAGTTATTTGGGACCGTTTTATCACGTCAAATTATTTATACATACAAGTTTTACCTTGACTTCCTGTTTTATGCTTGACTCGTTTTATTTTGAAGGGTCCGCACCGGAACTTGAAGTAACTTCACACGACACCGGTGAATTTTGAAAAACGAAACCTAGAAGGCAAGAAAAAGAGCAATGCATGGAACCAAATGCTAGAAAACATTGATTCCTTTACCTCCACACCAACGAGGCACAAGGTCAGCGTTTGTGATACTGTGAGACAACGTTTATGTGAATGTAAAGTTGCTAGTTTGACCTTTGGTGAAGTTTTAGCTCAATGTTTAGCTTTTTTTCCTTCTTTTTTTTTTTGTCATCGGCTCTTACGTTGGGTTTAAGACTAAAATAAACCCTTAAAACCATCAGTTCAAGAGTGCAACCCACCGCTTAACTTGTTAGCTGGCTCAATGTTGGCATAGACGTATTTTATTGTTTCACTCACCCAATTTGACTTCACTGAAGTTTATGAGGTCATTTATTTGACTTATGTTCATCGCTGCCGTTGGGCACAAGCACGTCTGTGCGCGTTCTTCCTCGTTGGCTTTCGCCTCTTCTTCGTTGGCTTGCGGCAGTTTCTTCTGCGGGGTCGGCGGACTGGAGGCATCGAAACTGGGAAGCGAAATGTTTTCATTTGAACGATTCCAGAAGAACCGGCATGTTAGTCCCGCTTCCAATCGGTTCTCGATCCTCGATGCCCAACATAATTTCTTGAAGTCTCTGCGCCATTGGCACAATGGTCACTGTACCAGATAATAGCTCTATTAGTGATTTCAAATCACTAAATTGCTCGAGGACTCTGCATCATTTGCACAATTGTCTAAAAAAAAAAAAAAAAAAAAACATCAGTATTACCACATTGCCGGTAACCTTTCATTGCTCAGTGACTCTCTGTACTGTGATTTTCTGTTTTTATCTCTCAAAAGTGTTTTCTGTCAAATGCCGTCTGTCGTCGTACTAGAGTGGCTCCACCTAACGGAGACGAATTTGTTGTGTTTTTGACATACTAAATAACGATGATTCTGTCTGAAGATTTGAATCTCATCTCCCTTAATAGCATAATGATGATCAACCGCATTTCTTGATGTATCTTAATGCTTTTATGCAGAGTTGTCACTATAAATATTTCTGGGCTACCCTTAGTTTTGAGGATTTTTTGCGCTGATCATGCTGGCAGTGACTCATTGTCTTTATTCACCACATTAAGTGAGTAATTTGGTTGTGACTACTGGACTCAACGTAAAAAAACACAATTTTAGAGATTACATTTGGATGATCATTCCATGCAAAAGCAGGAGTTTCATTTTTGAATATTTTATTTTGTTTGTGTGATGTCTAGTTTTTAAAAACACACTTTCATGTCATTTTAAGTGAAAATCTGAATTGATTCTGTGCGAATCAGAGAAAATCCCAAATCGTGTTTTTAAAAATCAAAGACGTCGTAAAATCATTCCACTGTGGAAAAAGTTCAAATAAATAATGAAAAGCTGAAATGAATGACATCTGTGCCCTTGATGTTCAGATGTAACTTTCTTTAACAAACCTTAGTTTCCCATCTCTACTGATAATGAATATATATATTTAAAAAAATATCCATCTTGCTGTTTTATCATTTCACAGATACCAAACAACAGTTGCTACAGGAAAGTAGAGTGACAGAGCCTGCAGCCTTGTGAAAGGAAGTGATTAGCCATCTTAATTAGCTGTCGTCTTTGGCCCTGGCCTTCTCTGCATGATGGAAAGTTGTGCTTAGAGGATCAATATGGAGTAAAACAACAGCCACCCACAAGGCTCCTCTTAATCAACCATTGCTTGGCTTGAAAGCTGGTGTGGGGGCATATCGAGAGGCCGGCCAAATAGGGTAGACGGCACGGTGCTCTCAGTTGACTGGCATTTGATGGGGTCATTTCTTTTGTTGCAGCTGATTTAAAATTATTCAATGATATAGTTTTTTTTTTTTTTTTTTTTTAATTGAAAGTGTCATCTTGTGGCATCTGGTGCCAAGGAACTATGTTGAAGTGAGTGGAGGAGCATTCTTTGGTCAGGACATAGCGTCATCTAAAATGAAAAAAAGTGTTTTGCTACCATCTTGTGGATCCATAGGAAACTACAAATCTTTTTGGCTGTTTTTTGCTATTTGCTAATAAAGTATTTTATAAAAACATACAGTAATTACATAATTCAATGGAAAGAAAAGAATTAAACAGTTGTTGCCATGATCGCATTCAACAAAGCAGGGTATGTCAAAAATACTTTTCGTCCTTAGTCCCTGTCCCAAATCTTTCAATGTATTTGCTTTCGTTGTAATTGTACAGAATAGCAATCATCTGAAATGCAGTGTGTCACGTTAAGATTTAGACAACTCATAACCAACCTCTTCCACTATTGGGAGTGAACGCAAAACATATGAACCGACCAAACGATCTATAAATCTAATTGCCAAAATTAACTCACCTATTTTTGCAGTGGTTTGCATTTTAGAGTACCAATTAGCAACCGGAGGAGGGAAAAAAAAAAAGGGTCTGTGACCCAATTTGGTCCCAGGAACAATCTCACAATTAATGCAGACTGTTAGTGGGGAGAATCGGGCTTTTAAAGTTGTAAGGGAGGGGTGGGCAACTTTATTTTTCCCCATCCGGGGCCATTTTAGTTATAAAGTCCAACTAAATGGATTCTTATATACAGTATGTTAAAACTGCATGGTGCTTTTTTTTTGTATGGCGTAACAACACAAATAATGCCGACAGTTTTAAGTTGCAACTATAACGAGAGACAAAAATCTTAGGCCAATGCACGGATACGGATAATCAGGTTTAATTTGAGCATTTTCCCCAAAATATTTCACTCAATGGCAACAAAGGCCCGATTATCACATGTCACTGAAAGATTATCCTGACTGATTATTTTACGGTGTTAAGAGGAAAAATAGTTATGTGCAATAGTGGTCCAAGTCCAAACATCTGTCAATCTGTCAGTATTTCATGAAAAACGATCAATAACATTAAGTCATACTAACATACAGATGCACTGATCACTTACTTTTTTGGGATGTGGGCCCAGTGTTGCACTGATGCATCAGGGAAAGTGCTGAGTGCAACAATGGACTGCCCCCAGATGTCAAAGTTAGAACAAAACCTTGATTTTGACCAGTATTGATCTGAAAGATCTGCCTTCCTCTTCGCATTTTTACACTTTACTTAAAATTGACAAAAATTGAGTTAGCCCACTCTAGTTCGCAAAAGCTCAATTATGACCTATATTATTTTATTTATCGAAAATAGGACTTGGAGACTAATGGAGCAGTCTAGCTTCTATTTTTATTATTATTTATTTATTATTCTTCGTTAATGGTTTAGATGGTAAAAATTGTTACGTACATTCGAGGCTTTCGCAGTTATCCGACGGATTTAATGATTTGAGTCTTTGAATTTGAAAACGATACACTACAATTTTCCTATAATATTGCAAACTTAGTCTCGTAATATGACTTAATTTTGACAAAAAGGTGATTTTTTTTAATTGATTTTTTTTACTTTTTCCCCCCCCACCTCCTTACCCTATTTTATATATTTGTATGAATGTTATACACTGTTTTCTTTGTTCACATACCTACATCCACTGTGTGCCTTCCATTAGTTTGTTTTCCGTGATGACCTTTGTCTCTTTTGTCACCGTGTCTTACAGGCTAGAACGGCAAATGATTATGGAGAAGACGTCTGGGAAGCAATATCCCATCTTCAGCCAGAAGAGAACAGTTCTCATAGGTATTAAATTGACTATTCATTCATGTGTGTGTGGCGGTGGCTACCGCAAATCCAATATAAATGTCCCATTCTAGGCGGCACACTTTGACTGTCAACTGACTGCAATCAGGGATTGTCGGCGAGAGATTAAAAGATATTTTCCTCTTCAGGCGGAGTAAATTGGTTTTGGATTAAGGCTGATTGATTGCTGCTGAGGTATACAGCAGTCTGTTTGAGATGTTCAGTTTCGGAACACACAAGTAATTTCAGCCGCAAGCTACTCAAGGAAATCGCACCGGATGGAATCGATAGATATTATGTAGCAGTTACCAGCAATGCGCTGTTCAAGGTTATCATCATTAAAGGCTTGAAGAAATATTATTCAAAGGAAAATCTCAGAGTTTGCATGTTAATATGAGATTCAGGAGTGTAGCACATGTTAATGACAGAGTATAATAATCACTTTTTTTTTTTTTAATTAAAGTGCCATGATTCGAGGTAGAAGGTCTAATTAAAAGACTGCTGAAATTGCCTCCAACTTTGTTGGTCAAGCCAACTTTTTCCATCCAGTGGTGCCTTGCCTGCGCGGCTCCTTCTGGTGTGTGCGCCTTCGCCACCAGGGGGACGACGACAGGATGATTATTACGCACTTGTGTCTGGCTGCCCACAATAAAAGGCAACTCAAAAATTCTCTGTGCAGGCGAAACAGCGGGTCCAACTGATCCTTTATCACATCATGATGCAGTGATATATACATATATATATATATATATATATATATATATATATATACATGTATTTTTTTCCCTACCTAATACAATGGGTCCCATGTGATTTCTGAGATACTGGGACGCTTGATTCCCACCCCAAAAGAGAATTTTCAGCAGGTGACAGCACAGGTTACCATGGTGACATGTCCCGCTGAAAAGTAAATTAGCTTTTCGATAAAAGCTGAAGGTGCCTTGCCATCTCTGCATGCTTTGTGGCTTTCATCTTGGAGTGTTGAAAAAAAAAAAAAAAAAAGCGAGCAAAAGACAGCAAAAGCATTTTAACGGGTGGAGGCAGCAATTTTTCTCTCTCTACTGTGTGTATGTGGCAGATGGACACGCGGGCAAACACAAATACCCTCCACGCCCCTGGCACCGCGTCGAGAACTTCACCAAGCAATCAAGTAAGCCACTTACCAGAAGCTAACACTCATCTGTCCAACCAACTAAACTGAATGCAGCTCTGCTTACTTTGCACAAAGCCACCACTGGCTAAGTTAATCATATTACCTCGACAGTTTTACAGTAAAACATAAAGTAATGAGAATTAAATAGAATGTAAAGAATTCAACTTTTTTTCTATCATGGTTCGTTTATTGTGCGGCTCCTTGTGGTGTGTGTCTTGTCCACCAGGGGGTAGTATAATATACACACAGTTACAAATGAAGTTGACAGTCAGAACTGCTCAGGAAGCTGCAGCGATGTTAATTGTTTTGTTTTTTTTGCAGAGGATAAAGAATATATGCTTATCAGTATTGTTATGTCTTTCTACACGTGCGTTGGCACCGTGTGTCCAAATATCTGTTGCTTAAAGAGTTAAGAGTGCAACATCGATGCTAGTTTTTGTAGCCCCCCTATGTTGTTTGAGATTGTGTGTTAGAATTAAGCGAGGGGACCTTTGTAAAAGGCGAAGTTATGTGGTTATTTAAATATTCTAAAATAATTCTCGTGTTTATTGTTTTTTTTTTAAGAATTGTTCACTATCTGCCAAACTCCTGCTTGCTGCGAAGTGAGTTGAGTTGAGTTTGATGCAGCTATCTAGCAGACCGTCAATCAGAGCTGTTTGCCAACTGTATTTATCCAAACATTAAAAAGTAAATTTTCCATAATATGTCTTTAATTAAGGCGGTGACATCATTTTGGGCCGCCAATAGCGGCTTTCCTTGCTGAGGCGTTGACAGCTGTGCTTGCATTTGCATTTTGAGTCATAAAAACACTGCATTCGATACTATTAGATCTTATCTTATTTTTTTTATATACTGTGAATGCGTTTTGTCACAGGGCTCATTTTCCATCATAAAATCTCATGACATTCCATTCGATTTGAGCCGATGGAGTTAATTGAAATAACACATCTCACGTATGAATTTTAAGTGCCGTTTCAATCATCCTCCGTCCTCTGGATTTTTATTGGCTGTTCCCAGTCAAATGGATGAATGAAACGGCCTATAACGCCAGCGCTGGCTCTTCTGACTGCTGATGTTCTCCTGTTTTATATTCCCACTAAATGAATAGACGTTTGAATTAAGTAATCGCCACTAACTCTCAGAGGAGTAATAAGAAGGGTCAGTACTCTTTGGCCCGTGTCTCTCTTTGGATTTGCGCTGTTCCCTTCTGACCGATTACTGACAGAAGGTGATTCTCTGGACTTTTTGTGTGAGAAGAAATGACTTGAGACAAAAGTGCCCTGCAAGGGGGTAAGAGGAAAAATTGTCATTAAAATTACGTATCCCTTGACCCCCCCCCCCACCCACCCCGCTTCAAGGTCGGAGCAATTATTTAGCGTGTGTTTAAGGAGAGCTTTTGCCGGTCGTTAGCGGAAGACATCTCCCTCAGGAATATTGGGTCGTGTGTGTCGGGGCATCTGAAGGACCAGGGTCCGGTCCTTGAGATCCTAAATGGCCTGAAAAGACTCTCTCGTGAGGAAAATGATAGCAGAAAGGAATACGGGAAGGATCATAGGAAGCATACAATGAGGTTGGATATGTACAATATTTCAGCCAAGTCAACCTGTGATCACAGTCTCACAAAGGTCTGGGTCAAAGTTCATTTAGCTTAATAGTGTCATTTTGGTTTCTCTACAGGATTACAAAAAAAAGTTATAGCCATTGTACATGCACAGTTTGGACATTTACAGGTAATTCAGCGATTCTGTCACGTACCACTAGAGGAAGCGCACGTGCCACTACCACGTTTTAGGATCACTAATTTGGGTTGTAAAATCACCTGACATGTACACTATGTCTTTGGAATGTGGGAGGAAGTTGGAGTTCATCCCAAGAAAGCCCCATGGAAGCATGGGAGAGAATAAACTCCAGACTTTCGAACACATAACCTCTTGGTTGTGCTGACCGCTCGACCACCGAGCAGCCTCTCCTGTTTATTGCCATGATGTGCAAGGCTCCACTCATCATGCCTAACTATGAAGGAAAGAACACATTTCATCATTTGGAGGACAGGCCTAAATTGGACAGCATGGTGGACTAGTGGTTTGCATGTACAATTCAGTTGTATTTCACTTTTTTTTTTTTTTTTTAAATACATTTGCTTTTAATATTTAAATAGTGCTTAAAGCTTTTATTTCGGTACAGTTTGTGTTAACTGATGTGTAATACATTTTAATTGAATCTTTATTGAAGTCGCTTTGATTTTCCTATATTTAAGCGCCGTGTTGATGTTCAAACTGCATAATGTTACAGTTGCCGTTTCTGGTATGTGCGCTATGTGGGGCCACACAGCGCGGCATTTCCGGGAGGATGCGGCAACCAATTCACAAATTATTTGGGGGTTTTTCCACCAAGCTTTCGTGGGGACTTCTTTGCCTTGATCCCTCAAAAACGTCCTCACACTAGAACCACATTCATGGAAGGTGCCCTTGTTTTTGTTTTTTGTTTTTTTCCCCCCGAAAGTGAAAACACGTGACATTAGCATCTCCCCCGTGATTTCCTGTTTTGGTACAGCGGCTAATTAGACGGGTGATCGGAGTGGCACTGATTGGCATTACAAAAAAAAGCTCCGCGATCACTATTTTACTCTTTAGTGCGGCACCCAGCTTCTCCTCTCAAAGTTGCCATCAGAGGAATTATTTAAGATAAAAGACATTATGGAAGTCTCCCTTGACAGATTATCATTACAACCCTTTATGGGATTTTTTGGATTTTTTTTTTTTTAACTTCCTGTGTCACTCACACTGACTCCCAACGGGCAGGGAGACATGGGGGAGTTGTGTGGGGAGGGGGTTAGTGGGGTGAGTGAGTGAACACTGTCAACTGGAGTTAGTCTGGCTTCACTACAAAAGGTTAGCACATCTGACTGTCAATAGTAAAGTCTTGTGGGTGGGTGGGAGGAGACATTGGAGGTGAGGTGGTGAAGGTGGGAGGGTGGTTTGGGTGGTGGGGGTGAGTTGTGGGGGGTGGGGGTTGAGGGGGCTGCGCTTTGAGAGAAAGAGATACTTTGATATTTCGGAATGTAAGGAGGGTGAATGTGGAGAACTGGAGGTTGGGGATCTAATTACCGGGCCATAATTGGGGGCTGGGGAATAGGGTTGCCGTCCTCTCAACTCGCTGCAGATCAATTATGTTAAGAGAACATCTGTAAGTAGAGCTTAATGAGGTCCATTAGAGCAACATGCGCTGCCTTCCCTAACGGTGCTTGTCAGCTTCTTGGATGAGCTGGAGTGTGCTGCTGACTGGGGACCTGGCGGAGGGGCTTAAATAGGAGAGCGCCGGCTCCACTTGGAGAGAAAAACCAGACGGCGGAAGACCGAGAGGAGAGAGGAGTTAATACGGACGCCGGAGAACTTGAGGACATTTCGTTGCGTGACTTTCTATCCCCTGCGCCGATTGGAAGTGACGAAGTTGGACGGTGAAGATTTGGATTTTGGACGCCACTGTCTCCACTTCAAGGTAAGCGTTTAAGTGTGCGTTTTTGGCTGTGCGTAAAATGCGCACAAAGGGGCGACGAGACGTGTAGGAATCCAAAACCGTGGAGTGTTTTATTTTCATCCGTCCATTCATACGGTGCAGATTCATTTTGGACACCCCGAGTGCTGGTGCATGAGTTTAACTCCCCCCTTTTTAGGCTGTGCGTAAAAACACGCGTAAAGTAATCCCAACAAACTGTCTGTAATGCCTCGAAAAATCTCAAATCTCTTTCTGTGAAAGCCCTCATCCATCCTGCATTCACACTGAGGGGGGAATAATGTGCGGAAAGGCGGGTGGGAGGGCACCGGGGGAGAGAGGCTCCGCGACAAATTGCATGATTACCAAGATAGGCCGCCTTGAAATAATTCAATCCATGACAAAACCTAATTACGACCAGGTAATACCCCTGTCAGCTTTAATGCATCTCATCACTCATAATGGCGCGCGGAGAGCGTTTTATGGCCCATCTCATTATCGCCGCCTTTTGAGGCTCAAATCCGAGTGCCATTCTGTCTCCACGCCTGGCAGAATTTCAAAGACAACAACTTTGACGTAGAATATATGAAAAGTTATTCTAGTAGTTTATAGTGACGATTTAAAGTTAAAACAAACAAAAAAGTGACACACAAGCAACTCTTTTGAATGCCGATTAATTCAAAGAAAGTTGCCAGGACTGTAATCACACCACGTTGCAGAGGGAAAACATATGGAACGCAATTTCGTGACACATTTGGAGCTTGGTGACGTTGCCAGGGCGCTTAATCGAGCGTCGAAACGTCGCGAAAAGAAGAAAAGTTCACAAATTGTCGTGCAATTGAGTTTATTTCTCTCTTTACGCATCCATTTGGTTCCTCAGAACTTTTTTTTTTTGTGACGCACGAATGGAGCAGTCGAGAAGTAAATGATTGTGTTAGGTGTAAAAGTCAACGTGTTCATGGGGGGTCGACTGATGCATATGGAGACGCCGGCCACACACCTCGCGCACTTTGCAGAATTGCGCAGACCGGCGAGCACCTGCCGCCTGGCTGCTGACCCTCTTAAGGATAACTATAAGTGCGTGCAAGTGAATTAGCGTGCAATCAACTTGTTGAGAATGGTGAGTGACTCATTTGGGGTGGCTTGGTGGGATCGCTTTGCGCACGCAAGACGTTCGGGGGGATTTCGTGGCTGCGCCGCGGAGGAGAAGCTGCATCTCTTTGTCGTGCTGTCACTCGCCTCTCTCTCTCTCTCTCTCTCTCTCTCTCTCTCTCTCTCTCTCTCTCTCTCTCCACCTCTCTCTCTCTCTTTCTCTCCTCCCTCTCTGTGTGTGTGTGTGTGTGTGTGTGTGCGCGCGTCTGTCTCTCTTACACACACACACACAGCTCCACACTCTGGTGGCAAAAACCTGCGCGCAAACATCACGCTCGACGACCTTTGCTTCAATCCCGCGTTTTGCTGATCGGAACCTCATTTTTTTGGGGTGTTTTTTTTTTTTACCCCCCCCCATCCCTTCTCATCGGCTGGATTGCACAACCCCAAACCCACCCCCCCACCCCCACCCACCGCGCGTCTGTGTGTGCGTGTGTCTAAGCGCGCGCGCGCGCGCGTGTGTGTTTATATATAAAACAAAGCCAGCTGCTCGACCGGACCCGGTTGCATGCTGCTGAAGCGGCTCAACAAATGCAGAAAAGGGAGAAAAGTTTCGGTAAGAAGGCTTATTTGTTGTTGTTGTCCATCGTTTTAATCTCCCCGCGAGGCGTTATAACGTGATAGTCACTATCGAATTAGCTGCACTCCGCTGCCATGGCAACGGTAATTAAAGTGATCGGGTGAAATGTCAGCGAATTGTGGGAGGTTTAGACGTGTGCATGCTTGTATGTGTGTGTGTGTGTGTGGGTGGGGTGGGGGGGGGGGGGTGTTCTCCTCCGACGTCCTCCATCCGGTGATGATGCATGTGACCGCCGGGTACGCGCAGTCAGCCCCGGTATGGAGGATACGAGCCAGCATGCAAATAAAACAGATATCATTAAGGCTCCGAGCAGCTGTGATTCCCCCCCCCCCCACCTCATTCCCCCCTCCTTTATGGGAAAATGACGCTTTTGTTCAGCCACCCCCCACCCTCCTCTTCCACCGGCAATCGGAAGAGCCAAGTGGCCGAATTCCTGCCATGCTTCTCCCCTTCTCCTTCTCTGATTGCGGGTGGGGGGTGGGGGGGTGGGGGGGGGCTGGCTCCCCCTTTTTCTTCTTCTGGATTCCGTAATGAGCAGCGGGCGACTTTGTAGTGTTAACGAGGCTGCAGGACGGATCAGTGCAGCTGAACAGGAGCGGCGAAGAGGAACCAGGGGGCGAGCAGCAGCCGCGCGCGCTCTAAATCCAGCCAATTAACAAATCAACAGCCGCAACTCGCTGGAACAAATGAGCTGAGCTCTCCGGCGCACCGCAGCCACTGGACGCGCACGCCTTTCAGCCCCCCCCCCCCCCAAACACAGAAGTTGGAATCGAAATAGATGAAACCGACTTTTTCTTGCACGTTATTGAGAGCTAAAACGTAGTAAAAATGCACAAATGTGATCTTATAGGCATGGTGCATCGATTTTAGGGCTAAAAACAGATGAGCTGGCGTGTTTGAAATGTCAACTTAAGTGTCAATGCAAGTTGTTTAGGGCAGCAAAACAAACGAATTTCAACATAAATACTACTTAGAAATTGTCGTAGAAATGTGCAACAATACCGGACTATAAATGTAAGGTTATTCAAGAATAAAACACAGAATTGTGGCCTTATTATGTACAGTGCCACCTTATTCAAGGCTGCGCCACTGTGCTATTCAGGTCAAAAACATCCCAGAAGTTTTAGAAAACATGAATATATAGCCTTATATATGCATGGTGCATCTTATTCAAGGACAAAAAAAAACTGTGATGTGTTCAAAATGTGTTAAAACAACATTTTACACAAAATGAACTCATTCAAAACGAAAGGACACTGTACTTGCCTGTTATCAAGGGGTTTACGGATGGCAAAGTTTGCCAAATAGGATTGCATTTAACTGGCCTAATCTCTAAGGATAATGTAATTACACCTTCAAGCAGGGCCCAAAAATAATACCAAAGTTTTTGTACTGGACCATAACACACACATACTTCCTCTCGATGTAAGGATATTTTCAGTGTGTGTGGTGTGGTGAATTTGCATGGAATTAGTGGTTCTCTGTCTGTCAGGAAGCTGTAGGTGCGCCTTATTAAAAAGCCTGAAATGCAGAAATAGATGTAACATGGAAGGAGGAAGATGTCAGGAAACTGTATGGGCCAGAGATGAAGAAACTTGACTACAACGACTTAAAATGGGCTTATTCTAAATGTAATTGGATTGTTGAGGTGCATGTTGTTTGGGTCTTAAAGCACAGGAATTGTAAAATAAAATAAAAAACACTGAAACACTGCCTTAGTTTTAATGTAAGGATACTGTAATGTGTAATGTGGGTCAATCAAAACTGTATGTAGAGTTTGAATAGAAATAGATCAAATGTCCTGTTTGGATTACTGTAGAAAACATACAATGAATACAAATATATTACATTTTGACCTGTGAAAAGTTTCCATTGTTGAAGAAACAAAGTTTGTGGCTGTTTTCTAAAGTTACACTCATTATTTCATGTTGTCTGGAGCAAGTATCGCACAGTTGATAGAACGTTGAAGGAAAAAGACGAGCGATGATTCCAAACTAAACTGAGTAGTCGTGCGTGTGTGTGGTGAATGGTGGACAAAGAGGGAACGGGGGTACGCCTCTCCTCAGGGAATTGTGGGAGAATACTAATTTCAGCCTGCTGCCCCCCGCCCCTCCCCACCTCTTCTTTAAATCCCCCAGTGGACCAACAAAGGCTCTCCCCAGTCAGCTCAGGCCAAACAAAGCTTCTCGTCTGGAGCCACGCCCCTTTAAATGCAGAGGAGGTCAACGCATTTAAAAACAGTAAAAAAAAAAAAAATTTCCAAAAAGTGCTGTCTTTGTGCCTGTGTGGGCTGCTGTTTTGTTGTGAGCCCCCCCCCCCCCCCAACCCCCCGTCACCCACCAGCCCCAATCCGTCAAAACACACTTCATTGATAAATACTTGTAAAATATTCCATATTTCTTAAAGTTGGGACAATCTTAACATTCCGTGACGACGCAGAGTAGGATTTATAATGGCCATGCTCCAGATTAACATCACTTTAACATTTGTTTTTAGCTGCCTTGGCACTTTTTTTTTCTCAATCTCTTCACAAGCAACAGAAAGTGGGTTTGACATTTCAGGAGTTTTACTTTAC
The DNA here is from genome assembly GCF_024500275.1 of Phycodurus eques. NCBI lineage: Eukaryota > Metazoa > Chordata > Actinopteri > Syngnathiformes > Syngnathidae > Phycodurus > Phycodurus eques. Next base: position 5,317,955 of record NC_084546.1, on the reverse strand, counting down.
TCTTCTTTCAGTGTTTGATTCCACAGTAAGAGATTTGTTTTTTGACATTTACAAAGATGACACACGCTCCAAGTCACGCATCTTTTCATATCGGTGTGATTGTATGTTCATTGTTGTATGTTGTGCTTAAAAAAAACTTCAAAGCGGCGTCGTGTTGATGTTTTTTCCGTCTTTGTCAGGCGACGATTTTTGCTTTGCCCTTTTTATCAGGCAAGAAAAACACATTTGGTAATCTAAAGGGATTTTTTCCCATTTAAAACAAAACATCATATTTGTTATGTTTGTTATTTATTGTATTTGCTAATGTGATATACAAGAAACTACCGCACCCGAGAAAACCCACCAATCGGAGAAAGCTTGACTTATCAGGTGACAATCATTAGTCGTGGGCACACCCCTGCGGCCTCAGCTTAACCTTTGACCTTGTTGCCCGAGAAAAACATCTCATTTGTAATGCAGTAAACGAAAATCAAGTAAAACTACTCAGCATTTGAGTCAATAGCTGTCATACAAATATGAAAATAAGTGTATCGCTGTATACAAAAACTAACTTAGGTTCATTGAAGACTAAATTGTCCTAAGGTCTGAATGGGAATGCGTGATTGCCTAAATGTGCCCTGTGATTGGTTGACAACCGGTCCAGGGTGTCTTGCCAATAGTCAGCTAGGATAGTTTTCAGCTCAGTCGCCATGACAAGCACGAAAGAAAATGGATGGATGAAAAATCATCTCCTTAGTCGGCATGCATTATTTCGCTGTTCTGTGGCTCGTATTTCATCTTGCATAGTCGATGAATGTAAAAGCAGGTTATGTTATGTAACATATTATGGGACAGCTGAGACTTGATTCTTAAAAAAATGTATTTTCATAAGTTAAATAAAGTCTTGAACTGTCATGATTATCCCAGGTAAAAGTTTAACGGAGGTCTTATATAACCTAGACTTTGACTCGAATATTATAATACATCTGAATCCCCTCCATCTCACCTTGTCGCAGGTATACAAATGCTTTCCGTCCAGCCGGACACGAAGCCAAAAGGCTGTGCCGGCTGCAACCGGAAGATCAAGGACCGCTACCTGCTGAAGGCCCTCGATAAGTACTGGCACGAAGACTGCCTCAAGTGCGCCTGCTGCGACTGCAGGCTGGGCGAGGTGGGCTCCACGCTCTACACCAAAGCCAACCTCATCCTCTGCCGGAGAGACTACTTACGGTAAGAGATGTTTTTTATGATTTTATTTTTTTTCCTGAGCGTTAAACAAACATTCGCAATGATCCAAGGAGAGCATTTTCTATTCAAATCAATTTTGAAAAGAATTTTAAGAGGTCAGGTTACATGCGGTTGGAAGAGAATTACATTTTTTACATGTCCTCATTCGGTTTTCATTTGCTTTGTGGGTCTCAAGCTTTTTGCACCAAGAACCACCTAAAACATACTTGGATTTTATTCCTAAAAAATAATATCTAATATTATAAGCCACGACAACATTATGCAAAAGTATTGTACAGCAAAGTTAAATACAACTGAACTGTCCTGAGATGACGATTCTTTCACTTACCACTAGAGGGATCCCGGGTACTACTGTAGGCTTTTCTTTATACAAGCGCTAATGTATTTAGACATGTCGCTCCTCATCGATTGGCCGATCATTTTATACTATAAGCTAATTGACCAATTCTCGATCAAAGAAGACAATTGTCCAATTAGTTGTCTTTAATAGAGTACTAAAACTAGACACCTAAAGTCCGGGACGTCTGATGCATACTCAAGTTCGGTACACTTCACCCTGTGCTGGCACACTTGGAAAACTCCACAGCATGCCCACGAGCAGGAATCTCGGCCAAGTCCGGCACGTGTCAAATGGTACCGCGCCACAACAGTTCATCCATCCATCCATTCATTTTCTGAGCCGCTTATCCTCACAAGGGTCGCGGGCGTGCTGGAGCCTATGCCTGCTATCATCGGGCAGGAGGCGGGGTACACCCTGAACTGGTTGCCAGCCAATCGCAGGGCACATACAAACAAACAACCATTCGCACTCACATTCACATCTAGGGGCAATTTAGAGACTTCCATTAACCTACCATGCATGTTTTTGGGATGTGGGAGGAAACCGGAGTGCCCACGCAGGCACGGGGAGAACATGCAAACTCCACACAGGCGGGGCCGGGGATGGAACCCCGGTCCTCAGAACTGTGAGGCAGACGCTCTAACCAGTCGCCCACCGTTCCGCCACAACAGTTCAGTTGTATTACTGTGTTGTTATTATTGTACGTTTGCATTTCATTTTTACAGTCCCCTCAAGTCAAAATACATGTCTTGTAAATTTGACACACCACAGAGATGAGTGTCAGGAACAACCCTGCCAAATCGGAATCGGTAAAAGTATCCAAAATGAGGCTTCAAAATAGTGAAAATTGAATTAGTTTTCTCCGCTCTGAAATGCTGTGGGCATGTCCGCAGAATGTGTGAAACAGCGCCCCGCAGAAAAATGGACACTGAAATGGTGAAAACCTGTCGAATATGACGATACAGTTGCTCCACAATTCAGTATTCCATTTTCATGTTTTCAGCCACTGGCTTAAAATTTCAGGCCTTTTCCCACCGTTTTCCATCAACTTCCCCACATGACAACAGGCCAACTGGAGAGCTGTTTAGTGGTCTTAGCGTTGTCGTAAGAAAGTATACGCTGGTTGTGCGTAGTTTCCCAAGGTATGTGGCCAATTCCAACGAGTTATTCTTTCATCTTCAAGGTGACTGAATTGATTCGATGGCGACATCTTGCCAACACGCACGCTGCTGGCTAACGAGTGGCAAATCCAGCACTCCCCATCTGATCTGCGGCGCAACACAAGAAGTCAGGCTCCATCACCGAGGCAATCAATGGCCGCGATATTACATGAACGCCGCAATTTTACACTTTCCATCACTTGCCGAGGACATCGCATTGACTCGGCCTAACCTTGCTTTAAAATTGAATGATTTACGTTATCAGGACTTGCGACAGATTCATGACCCCCGCAACCACACGCACACGGTCGCTCTCGTAAAAAAGCGCTTTCAGTATATTATTTTGACTTGTGTTTATCTTGTTGTGTCAGCCTGGGGTTAGAAGCAAGGGGAGGGGGGAGAGAGAAAAAAAATCACGATTTCAGACTCTGTCCATTTTTATATTTTGACACCAGTGCTCCTGTTCTATTTAGCCGGTTGCGATGCTATTCAGCTTGACATAACAAGGGTTAATAGAATTCTTCAGGGGTCTAAAACCAGCAGAGAAGTAATAATCCCCCTCAAATGAAAAGAAAGAAACAGTGGGAAGAATACTTAAGGCTTCAGCAGTCCCCTGGTGTGATTGAATATGATGCACAGCGAGGAATGCAAACAAAAATTACAGCTATTATCTCCTAAAGCTTGAGTTGTACTTTGCTCCCTATGAATATGGAGAATAACGCATCCATAAACGATCCCTTCACAGCTTTTCCGTCGGTGATTCCAGGTAATAGCGGCACTTTGTTTATGCTGATGCGCTATTTTCGCGGTGTGGAAAAGGCCAGACGAGGCGGGAGGCTAACAGCTAACGCATTGCCGCTTGAAAATGAAGCTCCGTCGGGAGGCTAGGAGGGGTGGGCCGCATGGGAAAAAAAAGCTGTTGGGCATCAGTTAATGGAAAATTGTAAATTCCGAGCATTCATTTTAAAGACGGCACCAGGAGAACACTTTATTTATTTATCTATGTATTCCTTCATTTTTCTTCACGCCCAATTTCCAATTTTCCTCGACAGTGGTTTTACTAAGATTGTGAACGCAAGCAAATGCGCACACCAGTCAACACAGCTGGATTTATTCAAGTTTTTGGAAAGCAGAGAGATAACCAAATGTAGAACATGGTTTACTGTAATATTTTTCTTTTATGCCTCTCCTTCATAATCAATCACAGTCTTGTAAACGCAGAAGAAAAAGTACAACATATCTTTAAAAAAAATATATAATTTTTTTATATCTCACATCGAGCTTATTATGCATTTGTATGTCGGCGTCAAGGCGTGACTGTGACATCACGTCAACCTTTATCACCGCCGAGTGACAGGCAATGAAGAGAAAAAAAGCTTAGCCTGTCTCAAAGCCATCTCTTCTCCTCGGAAATCTCATTTAGATACATTCCCGCTCGTGAACATGTGTCATCGCTTTAATAAGAAAAGGGATATTCCGTTCGCTGTGGCGTGTGATTACTCACAAACGTAGTTTTCCGAGTGCAAACACGTTTGAATTAGTGTTGAAGGTTTTCGAATCAAAGCAATAGACCCCCCCCCCCCCCACCCCCATCTTCAGTGGATATAAAAAGTCTACACACCCCTATTCAAACGCCAGGTTTTTGTGATATAAAGAAATGCAACAAAGGTAAATCGCTTTCCAATTTCCACATTCAAGCTCATGTTAAATGGGAGTCAGCACGCACCTGCCACCACTTAAAGTTCCTCTAATTTCACCCAAATAAAAATTGTTGTTGCTTTCTAGCAGAAGCCTGAAGAATTTTTGCTATCACGTAATGGTATTTGAAACTGTTCATAATTCTCTCCACCTTATACAGCTGAAGGAAAACGGGAAGAAAAATGGTATGTAAAGTTATGCTTGGCATTCGAAATAACAGTCAGTGTTAGCACAAAACCTTCAAGCTTCTGCTCGAAGGCAAAAAAAAATGTTATGAAAGCAGGTGTGTGCTGACTCCCATTTACCATGAGTTTGAATGTGATTGATTAATTCTGAAAACAGCCACATCCGCAGTTATAAGGGTGCTTACACATGTGCAATCTAATTATCTGGGTTTTTTTTTGTTTTTACTTCCCCTCTTAAAGATTTTATTTTTCAATTGAGTTGTACAGATTATCGGTCAAATGAATGGTGGAAAAAGTTTTGAAATGCTATAGATTCGTCAAATTGTTTTATATAACAAAAACCTGGCTTTTGAACAGGGGTGTGGAGACGTTCTATTTCCACTCTATCACATTTTCAGGTTATTTTAACATTTTGAACGGAAGGTGCACAATTGTATGTATTTTCCCTAAAAGCAGGGATAGATACTCAATAGGATATCACCAGTGATATGATAAATATAACAAAGTATCATTTTAAAACTGCTGCATTTACTCTATATTGTGAAAAATCATTTTTGTTGTGAAAGTTCATGTGATGGCATTAGATCTGCGATGTTGTGATACCATTCACCTTAAAGTGTCACAAGTTGTGCGAAATAACTGTTGTCCTCCATCTGTATCTATCTATTAGTTCAGTCTAATATTCCTTTTACACTTTTTCGGGGGCCGGGGGATTAAAAAGGGTAGCCATCTGTGTTTTGACGAATGCGTCTCTGCAAAAGGTCACGGTGCCCGCTGTGCCCACGAATGCCACCAGTATTACTTACGCCGTCCTCGCGCCGCGGCCACATTTAGATAAAACCAGCTGCGGTTTGAATTCGGCGTAATCAATTAGGATGTAAAAAAAAAAAAAAAAAAAAAACTCCCCGACGTGACAACTATAAAATATAAAATATTTTCTTTGCACTGGAAAAGCAAAGGGAGCCTTCAATTTGTCGAGCACTTTGAACACTTTAGCGGCAGAATTTTGTCAGGAAAGCTTCATTCAGGCTCCAGATTGAATCCTATCTTGGCTGCTTGTTATTACAATGGAGCACTCAGCATGCACAAAAGGTTTCGCCCGCTCAAGCTTTTAATGGGGACTTCGAGGTGGAGAATGCAGCACTCAGGCTGTCAGCCTCGCCACTCCACCATCTTTAGCCTTCATCTTTTTCACCCCTCCGCGTAGGCCCTCCGTCACAAGTCTCGGCCCTCTTGGCCTTCTTTGATGCCCGCTAATCAGACTCTCCATCGCTTTAGCAGCACTGTAGATGATAGCTGATTCTAATTACACGCAAGGACGGGGGAAACTTTGTTTGAAGTCTTTTGTGTGCATCTCTGCTTGGCTTGCTTTACCTTTAAACCCCCCCCCCCCCATCCCCCCTGAGACCCCTCTGTACGAGGCTAGACATACATGCAGCGGCCTCAGCGCTACAAGGTGAACTGTTCCCCGGCACGTGTTATTATTAATAACTGCCAGAGAGAGGGGTCAGCGAAGACAACTCCTTGAAAAAGAACCCCAGGCCGGGCAAGTAGGCCGCAGCTGGGTGTGTTAAAACAACCCCCCCCCCCCCCCCCCCCCCCCCCCCCCCCCCCCCCTTGCAGCCTCGCTGCTTAAAGCAAGAATAATGCATGGGGGACAGCAAGGAGAGCCTGCGCAGCCACACTTTCGGGCTGTGAAAAATGAAGATGTCACCACCTGGTGCTTTTAAGCAAACCTGGCCCGTGACTTTCGGAAGCCTTTTTTTATGATATTTTCTTGGTACTTCTGCTTTGTTGCTTAACAAGGGGGAACTGATTTCATTCTCTCTCAAGGAGTGAAATCACAACCAATACACATAAAGCAACCAATGATGTAACGGACAGTGACTGAATTTATATTCCGCATTGTCACAAAACTACAAGACCATCAGCGCCTGACCAATATGGATTTTTTGAGACAAATGTCGATTCCGATATTTAGCAGAATAAAATTCCGATAACTGATTAATCGGACGATTAATTTAAAAAATATGTAATGAATAAAATAAATTATTTTTGGGTCCCTTAAAGTTTACGGCAATAAAGATAGGAATTAAAGGCAAAACATTTGACTGTTTTACAATATTTTGTCCTTTAGTCTTTGTTCAACTTTGCAATAGAGAGAGAAATTGGCAAAAATCGGTCATTGTAATTTCTTAATGTGTAAAAAAAAAAAAAACGTCGATTTGAAAATGCCTAATACCGATTAATCGGGTGGACCCTAGTAATAGTAGCATCAAAGGGAATTACTGAAGTAGCAACCAATGACTGGTGCTGTGTGCAATGATTGACAAGTAGAGCCCCCAATGACTTGTAAAGAGAAAAGAGGTTGCTGGTCACTCCAAGCTAACTTTCTTGATGGCAGTATTCAAATAGACAATGTGTGTGGAGCCAGTGGAAGCAGCCCACATAAAAATTAGAGCAATGCTAATCACAGACACATTATGGGATATCTCTTGTTAGCGGAATTCATGAGGGTTTATAACCATTTTAGCGGCGCCGCATAATTAGCTAGTCTCTTTGAGATTACACTGGAAATAATTAAGGTTGTGAAAGCATGGACGAACTGTAAATAGTACAATGGGAATCGCTGCTTCCACGCTGACGGCCTCAATTCTTTGCCCGGTGGATTAAATACGAATTTTAAGGTCACGGCACATAAATGTTTAAGATATTATCGATCCTGGACACGGTTGTTGCGAAATTATGAGATGCATCCAACTTCCATTGGCGTTCCTGCAGCATTTTGTAGCGAATCAAGGTCAATCAAGGTTCGCATGTCAGGGACAGAATGTAGTAAAACTGGCAATTACAGCTATTAGCTTTATGTCTTAATGGCTCAGTGTAAAAGGCGTAAAAGCGCTCCCGTGTTTGTGTTCGGGATTTGAAGGTACCCGAGATGCTGCTGGAGTGATTCCTCCCACACATCTTGAGAGGAGAATATAACTGTGTGGGCTGTGAAAGTGAGAGGAGACATCTGAAAGACAGTTGAGGGGGGGGGAATCATTTATAGTTAATCGAAATGATGCAGTTCTCTAAGAGAAGCCCTTTCTGGTTTTGGCTTTGTCTACTTTACCTACCTTATAATCAAATGTTCTACAATGGCAGGAGGAAGTCATAATAGCCCTGAATGTGGGCAAATTCTAAACTGTCACTAAATTCGGACTTGCCTGTATACTCCACAAATCCATAAACGCTCACTTAAAAATGACAAATATAACAGCGGTTCACTGTTCTCTCAATTATTTAATTCACTAGAGGAAATATTGAGGGAACAGTGCATCGATTTTAAAGACAATGACATTCAGTTTCCCTATTGGAGTGACACTTGCGACCAGTTGCATGTCGAACCAGCTGCCAGAAATGTTAATTCGGTGGATATTTTGCTGACTGGCATCCTGATCCCGCTTATTTGCCAGAACACTGACATTGGGGTCGAGCACAAATGCGCCATTTTAAATTTTGTGTGACTTTGACTGTTAGAGTTGGAAGAGCAGAATGTGGCTCATTTCAACTGTCCTGTTCCAAGTAACAAACTCTTGTATGTTTGTGATCACAGGGGCACTTCTGTTTCGTATACTCGGCAGAAGGCTCCCCCTACAGTTGTGGAATGTAATTTCATTCTGAACCACGCCGCAGACAGCAATGAATCTACGTTATAAACGTTAACGTATGTGTTCAGTTCTTCTCGCCTGAAGTTTCTTTGCTACTTTTTTTCCCCCTGTGATCCTTCTGTTGCGTATTAGACAGCGAGATGATTACTCACCGGTGAATAGACAGCTCACTCTCGCCGAACACGCAGTTTACTGTAATGGTTCGCTTGTGCCGCCCGCGCCTTTATGTGTTGTTGTTATTGTTGCTCTATTGATTTCCCACCGTCACATATTCTTGGTAGACTTATGTAATTCTCCAAGGTTTTTCCTTTTTTTGTTTTTGTTTTCCCCCCTCGCTCACATCTTCAAGTTGGCATGTTCCCACTCACCGTCTCACCGCATCTATCGTGGGCTTTTGCGCGGCGATGACACCGACACAAACTCCAGGCTGATGGTTATATCGTCAGAACTGTGGTGAATATTATGTAAAGTATTCAAGTAAATAGAACAGACGTGGGTACCATGAGTCATATTATGCTGAAGAAAAGTGTATATGGTGATTGCTTGCGAGCAGCTGTATGAAAGAAACAGATTGTTGTTTTAATCGCAGCCCATATATAAGAAGTGATTAATCTCAATAGAAAAGGCTGCCCAACGACAACATATATTGATGAAGCAGCATGTGGCCAATTAGTTTATTTTGCACACTTTGTTTCAAATCGTAAACAATTGAGCCACCGTGAACTAGAGTGGGCTAACTCAATTTGTGTCATTCTCTGAACCTCACTTTCTGGATGTTTTTGCGTGAGAACGCCTGGTTCCATGGTTGCAGCAATCTTGAAAGTGCGAGTTGGCCCAGCTGTTGCACAATCAAGAAAAATGCTGAGTGCAATAACGGCCAAATTTGAACGAAACCTTGCTTTACACCAGTACCTTTTCTCTTGTTATTTCTACACTAAGCTTAAAAATGACAAATGGCGTTGGCCCAATTTAGTTCTCAGTGGCGCAACTGTAAGTTGTTGACTAATTGTCTGGCTTTGTTTTGAATTTTTATATCTTAAATGTTCCCAATTTTTTATCTGATAATCATTATTTTATGAGATACAGCTCTGAAAAAAAATTAAGAGACCACTGCCAAATTATCAGTTTCTGTGATTTTGGCATTTACATGATATATACTGTATGTTAGAGTGGAATTAATGTTTTTTTTTGTATTCTTTAGAATACTGACAGCAACTCTTAACATTTTTATTTTGTGTATTATTTGCAGAAAAATGCTCAGAATTCTCTGAATTCTTTTCCCCAGAAGCTATATGGGTAATATTCATCCATCCATCCATTTTCTTTCATTTCCTCTGGAGCCAATCCCAGCTGACTTTGGCCAAGATGCGGGGAACACCCCGGAGTACTCGGCAGTATATTGCAGGACACGTGTTGAAAAACAACCTTTCCCTCTTACATTCTAACCTATGGAAAATGTTTGTCCTCAATTAACCTGACGTATTTTTGGAACATGGGAGGAAACCCACCAGGATTTGAAGACAGAACCCCTTGACTGTAGACCTGCTAGCCACCGTGCTCCCTTCAGTGCAATATACCTTTATTAAATATAAACATACATTTTCACAGTTGTGTTCAGGCGCTCCTTCAACCTACATAGTGGTAATTACAGTAGGATTATATGGAAGGCTTTGTTAAAATGTTTTACAAAAGTGTGCCAAATGAACAAATACAAAAGCGGCGTTTTCCGCAGAGTCGCTATGAGACCCTGTGCCACCCTCAGGGCCTTTTGATACACAGCCACAGCTCCGTTTCATCAGCGGGCTTATCTAATTCTCTGTCCCAAACACATCAACCCGGGTAATGAAAAATTCATTGAGTCAGTTACTTTGTGCAATTGAACACATCCATCATCTTGTGTTACTTTGTAATATAGTAAATCATGCGGCCGTCCCAATCATGAACCCTCTCTGACCGAGCAGACCTCTCCGTAATGAATATTGACTCCCATTGTGTTAAATTCATTCAAGCAAATCAAGTTTTTAAACACTCAAAGCCCGCCATGTCCCACTTTGGTCTTTCAAGGTTTTTCATTAAACATGGGAGAAGTTGATTACCTGATAAGTGAACTCGGCTAAATTTGAACTTTCCTCCACAGCGGCAACTCGTGCGGATTCCTCCTTCCAGATTAACCTTTATGGCCCTAATAAATGGTCTATATTCACATCAAAGGGATGAGAAGATGGCGCAAGGCCTTCTGGGAAAGGGGGACATAGGCCCACTGAAAGCATTCGAGCTGAGCTCCCCTTCTCATTGAACAGTAATCTTCGCTGTCCACTCCAAAATTATGCCCCCCTTTGTCTTTTTAATTAAACTCAAGTGCAGTCAGGCGGCTATTTGACCTCTGCTGGCCCCTCTTTACTGGCAGTGCCGCAGGTCATTTCCATGCATATATTAATATCCCGATTCCTTTTGGGCAAGGCTTCACAGATTAAGTGGAGTTTTAAGTCTCGTCTACTTCCCATTTTTTGACTCTGTTACACCGCGAGTTCGTTGATAGAGAGGAAAAACAATGTCTAAGGTTTTTTTTGTCAAAAAAAAAATATATATATGGTAAGAATCATAGATACCAGTTTCTGTTTAAATAACACCAGAGATTGTGGGAGATTTATGTACTGAAATAAAAGGTTTGGGTCAAGTCCAATACATATATTTATCAGTGTGCTCTGATATTTTTCGGGGACGAGCATGCAGTCCTATGCCAAATAAATCACAATTTTGAGTGACTTCATATACTCAGAAACTCACCACATTTTGCATTTGTGTAATATTTGCGTGGGCCTGTTCGTCACTGTATGAAGCTTTAATTACAATATTAATGTTATTGGGATATACTGTAGATACATAGAAGTGCAGAAAACACTTTGTGTGTTGGTTTTCTTTTCAATTAATTCAGACTATATAACCTGTAGGGCAGCATAGTACACTAGTGGTTAGCATGTCTGTTTCAGAGACAGGGGCAGAGCTACGGGGTGGCCATAGACTGACAGTCAGCCACCCCAGCCACCCCATTTCCCAGGTTTGGGGTTTGAATTTCAACTAGGGCTACCTGTATGGAGATTGCATGTTCTCCCCTTGTACTCTGGCCACCTCCCAAAAACATACAGCACATGTTGGCTTTATTAAACACTAAGATACATGTCTCTGTGGCAAGCAGTACAAATGTGTTGGGAACACAGGCAGTTCTCGGGGTTGTTTAAAACTCCCCTATGACCACTGTCCCATACAAATTCAAATACACGTGACTGGTCCTCTTTTACAGTTTTGAGATTCTCACCATTATTCTTCAAAGACCAACAGGTGGAATGTGGCAGAAGACAGACAGTTTTCTGGACTTTTTTAAGCTTCCTCTTGAACGCTGTTATCGCTGTCCCATAAAAGAAAACACATTTGTGGCATGTACAGTTTCAGTTTCAAGATTCCCACCATTTTCTTTGCTTTAACACACACAGGTGAATCTAAAATCCATTTTAGAAGACAGTGGCCAAATTTGACCCAGAACAGCCTCAGTGTGTACAAGTAGCTGATGAATCCCATCCTCCTTAAAAGAAACCCACCAAGATCAGGGTCTCCTGTTCCAAACCATACTATAGCGAGCTGAACTGTCCCGCTAGGTTGAAATTGGACTTACAGTCTGCAGTCACTGGCCTCAAGCCTTGCCGCAAACACAGCGCCACCACATATTTGGCGACTCTCTCTGTTTCACCAGCGTGTGAGAAGATGATAACAGGCTTGCTGTTTACCTCTCACGATGTGCAGCATTCCCTCCCGCCTCCCTCCCCACAAGTTTTGGCATACGCTGCTCTTATTTTGTTTCATGGCCGTGTGTTTTGGAAGCTTCCGCCATATGCCCTCACGCTTTCCTATCCCGTTGGAAAGAACCGGAATTCTCTCCTGTGAACTTGCACTATGGAAGCTCAATAGTTGCGAATGACAAAAGCAGATGTGCAGCCGCTGTTGCAGATGAAGATAGACGAGAGGATGGCATTGTGCCCGCTACAGATGGCATCGTAAAAATGGAAGGCTCTTTGTATGCATTTGATACAGGTTATAAGTGTAGGTACCAGCTCAGTATGACCCAGTTGAGACCGTAGCACTGGTCTGGGAACTGGTGCAGGGCTTCTGTGATGATGTCCAGACACAAATATTCAACCAAAATGTTCAACCAAATCATATATGTTTGCCTAACTTAAGTCCACTAACTTAACTCATTCACTCAAAAGCCCATTCTCAGTCTTGTTTTTGTGGTTTTATAGTTTGAGGTGATAAACCTGTGTTTTGGTGAAACCAACCCACGTTCTACTGCTGATTACTAAAGAACGGAAAAAGCGAGAAACAAACTTTTTTTTATGGTGAAAGAAGAGAGTCCGGTTTTTGTTAGTTTTGTGTCTTGAAAGATCAGTCAAAATGTTCTAAAATGGGTGCCAATATGGGGAACTCGGCTTTGTAAACTGCTGGTAGTGAATGAGTTAATTTCGCTGCATCTCTTCCAGTAGACCTTCGTGCTGCATAATACTACACTGAAGGCGCACAACTCTAAATTCAGACTTGCGTGCATACGGTAAAAACAAACGATTGCTTAAAAATCTGCGATGTAGCGAACGATGAACTGCAATATCTGCTTTCATAACCAAAAGATATCAATTTTCTTTTACCCCGACTTTCCTTATCTTTTTTTATTTAATTTTTAAATATTTTTGCATGTCCATTCTGACAGCCGTGCTGGTGTCAGAGGTGATGTTTCACATGAGGAAGGTCACCTAGACTCGAAGTCTCGTATTGTTAGCGGAAGTGTGCGAGCAGGAGTCAAGCCCCATTATTGAAGTGTGGGAGCGGTGGAACCTGATCCGCGAGTCAGTCGGTTCGGGTATGCTAGCAATTAGTGTGGTAATGTGCGTCGACACAGGTGTGTGTGTGTGTGTGTGTGTGTGTGTGTGTGGGGGCGTGTGCGTGTGTGTGTGTGTGTGTGTGTGTATGTGTGTGGACGTTTCGAGGCCTTGTGTGCCACCCCTGGTTAATGAGGCCTTTATGGAGATGAAGTAGGGGTGTAGGCAGAGGAAGACACCGAGACGAGCGCTAGCCGCGGTGAACGTAGCTGGTTATTAAAACAGCACGTGGGTGAAAGTGGGGAGATGGGGGCAGAATGGTGGAAAACAGCATTGCAAATTGCTGATTGGTTGGTGTCAGCCCCACTTACAGGGGTTATTTGAATGGTTTAAGGCAGGGCTGTGAGACTTGTGCTGAACCCCTGAGCGACTTCTCAATTAGTGGGCGGCCTAGCGGAACTGCCAGACACTATTGTGCATCCCCCAATGCCCAACCCTCATCCCGCTACAACCTTCCAAGCCGCACGTTTGCCAGATCTAGTGATCAGGCACTTGGTAAGTTATTCTACGCTGACTTGTTGGGAAGACGTCTTATCGGGCCATTTTTGTTTTCATCGTGGCGGCTTTGAAGATGCAATATGATGCTTTTTTTATGTTGCTCTTTCTTCCATGATAACGCTGCTCTCCGGATTGCATTCGCGTGAGGCTTTGTAAAACCTGAATACCGCAGATAACGCACTCCACAATGGAGAAGTCCGCCTTGCTTAACCGAGTCGAGCCGGTCCCCGTTGCCGCGCTACGCTTGTGTGAAATGAGATGTAAATGTGGCAATTTTAACAGGCTGATTTATTCATGAGGATGCCAAAAAGAAAGACAAGAATGCTAATGCTACACACTGCTTTGCCCTTGGCTGGGCCACATTGACAAACAAGTCACTCAACAAAGGAATTAACAACTTCATTAGGTCACCTGACAACATTGGCACGTTACGTCACTCGATAGAAGACCTATCTATTAGCGCAGATGTTGCTGAATGCGTATTTGTTGAGTTGATATAACACTGTCAACATGATCCGGGTTTAATCTGGAAATGTTTGCCCAGGCAAACGGTGAAAATGAAAAGCCGGGAATAACTCAAGTGAAAATAATTCAAAGACTCATTATTGGTATCCAATGTTTATTGGTTTTGGGGGGTTTGAAGGAATCAATACGGTGCTGAGGTCATGTCTGCCGCTTGTATATGGGTTGTGTTTGGGGCTGCAGAGCGGCTCCCGCTGCATTGATTGCACCCTATGCCAGTTTTTCCGGCCGCTTTTAATCTGCGAAATGGTAAATAGGCAATCAGAGGGATGCGCAGCAGTGTTCAAATGTCGGTCCTGTGATTTCTCAGCCACCCCCGGTGAAGACTTGATCAGTGGGTGAGACAGACAGGACTTGCAATGCTCAGAGATGGAGTGAGCTTAAGAAACCATCCATGAACATGAACCAGCCATGATCACTATGTTTAATTTCCGTCCATCCATCCATTTTCTGAGCCGCTTCTCCTCACTAGGGTCGCGGGCGTGCTGGAGCCTATCCCAGCTGTCATCGGGCAGGAGGCGGGGTACACCCTGAACTGGTTGCCAGCCAATTGCAGGGCACACACAAACAAACAACCATTCACACTCACATTCACACCTACGGGCAATTTAGAGTCTCCAATTCATGCATGTTTTTGGGATGTGGGAGGAAACCGGAGAGCACGGAGAAAACCCACGCAGGCACGGGGAGAACATGCAAACTCCACACAGGCGGAGTCAGGGATTGAACCCCGCTCCTCAGAACTGTGAGGCCGACGTTCTAACCAGTCGTCCACCGTGCCCCGCCTATGTTTAATTTGTTTATTGCAAATAGATTGTGAATGGTTGTTTATCTACTGTATATATGCCCTGCGATTGATTGGTGACTAGTTCACAGTGTTGCGGTTTATCTCTTTCAGGAAGCAATCCGGACCTCAAGTTCTGGTAAAACCGAGTCCTCGTCTTCTTATTCTCAACTAAAACAAGCCCGTAACAGTCAGGAAATCATACATTTATTGGCTGTTTTTTTGGGGGCGGTCATTTTATTTATTTATTTATTTTGGGGGAAGAGCATGTCTAGTTCTGATAAAACTGCTACAGCATACAATACCTTGCGAGCTTATCACTCGTTCTTATTATTATGCAGCTTCTTGTATTTTAGTATACATGTGATTAGGGATACCAGTGCTGATACTGTACGTCTGTACTCATACAAATGCACCAATGATACACACCGATACTACCTTACCAGCCTGAAATATAGTTTCCCGGTACGAGCCATGCCAGCCGTGTGGGGTTACTTCAAGTTAAACGCCTTCAACTGGCTGCAAATCCACAATCCTGCTTATGTTTCGATACTTCACCAGACTCAAGGTTCTTCTTCATCTCATCTACAGTATGTACTTCTTTTACAAAGTGCCCCAGGGCGTTCAGACTGAGATTCCATGTAACTGAAATTCCCTTGTGTTACAGGCTACAGCTATGTGAAAGTTGTGGCAAGACTGTTTGAAAAACATGCAATTGGATGTTAAAATGTCCGTAATGACAACTTGTTACTCGAAAGAGTTTTATAATTGAATGAAACTTGTGTCTTTTTCAAAAGAAGTTTGTTTTTGAACAATATTTGGTTAAAATAAAACATTTTAATGGCATTATCAAGTAGGGATACTCAGTATTGGCGAGTACTGACATGTTAGTACTTGTACTCGTACTTGGTGCATCCCTGCATAGTATTGATTGTCATTTTTTGATTGGCCATGCGTTTTGCTACTTGAAGCATACCTAATTCTGTACTCCTGTATTCTCTTCATTGTCAAGGAATTCACACAAAAGCACAATTTGCCCTTCACTTTTCCAAAAGGACAAGCGCTTATCCTGGCATAAACAATAAAAGGCCGGTCTACCTCAGTCCTCTCGAGAGCCCGCCAGACTTTAATGGTTTCACATATTTCGCCTTTTGTACGATCTCATTAATTTAATTGGCATTGCACCGTGTCCGTTCATTAGCAACATCGCCTTTTGTTTCGCAGCTTGGTTGGCTTTCACAAATTGTTGCCTTATCGGGATGTTTTTCCGTGAAATAATAAGCGATTACGCCAAGGAAAGGTGGACAGGTGTGCGGTGGGGCAGCCGTAATGCTTCACTGTCACATTATGGTAAATAACATTACTGTATGAGTCACTAAAACGTATCTGTCAATGTCATCATGTCCATTGTGATGACTTTGACACGTCACTTTGTACGCCCATTTGCCTACTTAAGTCTTATCCAAAGGTTTATGTGTTATGTGCAGTTTAATTTTTTCGCGGATTTTGTTTTGGTTTCTGTTTTTCTTGCGATGCTTCTTTCAAAATAGGAACCGTCAAATTACGTACTGTAAAATGAGGACAATTGTATGAACATCGTGGAAAAAAGTTGACCTTTTTGACAGACCATTCTCGGATACTTCCCACTGGAGAGTCGCTGATGGGATGATAACAAAATTGAATGAGCGCAAAGAGATTGTCATGGACAGCTATGACAGTCCGATTGAAGGGAGCAGTGGGAATATTTATGTATTCTGATGCACGTTAACATTTGAACAAGGTGTCAATCAGTCATCAGTGCCATAACAGAAAGTTCTTATCCACCCTTATTATTTTTACAAATAATATTCCGACCATTTCTTTTATTTTCAAGCCTATTTTACAAGACAAATGAAAATGTACAGATTTCCTCTGCTGTTTCTGCCTCACCATTTTAATGAGATGCTTTCTAGATTTTAAACTCTGGCAAAGTACTCTTTAAATGTTGTAGCTTTACAGCTTGGCTTCCATTAACCCCTCCCCTACATCGCCACTCACTTCACACCCCAAGCAATTACCTCGCCAATAATGCACCAAGCTCACAAAATGCGACAATGTGAATTTCCTGTAATTACTACGGGCTTTTCACGTGAAATCTGAAAGTGCTGAGAGGTCAAACTGGGCGCCGGTGATTGTGTCTGAAGGAGGGTCACGCATACAGACATTGGAGGGGCCTGTGTTCACTCCCGTTTAATTGTCCCGATGAGTAGGGGGCTTACGTTTTGTTTAGCAGAGGTCAAGAGTGGCTCCTTTGTTTTGGTTCCCAAAAGCACGGAAGGAATGCCATCTGATGGAATAAAATGACGGGCCCTCAATGGCAATATCATTTAATGTGCGTTTGAAGTGCAGCCGTAATTAAGTTGAAGGGAAAGCCCTTCGGGAACTCTTTGTCGTTTGCAATTGTCCATTAAAGCAGTTGCCCCACTGAAAAGCTGCATTCAAGTCAATTTGTTAACATAAAGTGTTGCCATGAATCGGCATGCTAACGTATCTTCGTGGCTGACCAGTTCCGTCTGCACCGAAGCATTACAGCAATCCATAGTTAACAAAACAGGCTTACTCAAATGTATCTAACTTAACTATTTTCACTCGTTATTCTTTAAAAATCATCCAGACTTTCCATCTTGAGGCGACATACTTCCGCACGACTCCCGCAAAGTGAGGGAAGAGGCAGAGTTTTAAAACACTTTTGAGAGCGTTCAAGAGAGTTAATAATTTATTCTCAAGCTATTTTAAACAGTTTAAATTGGTTAATAAACCCTCATATAAATTATATATATATATATATATATATATATATATATATATTTATATATTTATTTTTTCAATATTCTATTTTCAAGATCTTTGTGAACAGATGCAGTGCCGTTTTTCTCTTCAAAACTCTAAATCCGAACCTGCCATAGAATCTTGCCACTTTCTTTGCATCTTTTGCCTCTGTGTGGGCCCCGCCGCCGTTATTTCCAATTGGAATAAAATGCTTAGTTGTTCAGTCCCCTGGATGCATTATTCTTTTGGATCATCCCCTCCAGTGGAGATTAGTTAAATTAGCTGTGAAGAGCAATGACTCATGGGACTGTGCATGTTTGGTGCAGATAATTGCGGGGCTTGTGTGTGCCACTATCTGGCACCCGGCGTGGTATAGCAGGTGGGCTGGCGCTGGGAGAATGCCTATCGAACGACACATCTGGACAGAATCTTTTATTTGGTGGTCCCCAAAATGGACCCGGGAAGAGGCTTTGCCAAAAAAAAAAAAATTTCCGTTTGATTTGAACTTACTTGTTTCCCCTTTGGACTACTATTGCTCGGAGTTGTTTTCAAACAATAGCGCTCATGTGTATACGACCTTTCCGACGCCTCTTGCAACTGTATTCAAAAAAGCGATTTGAGACTTTAATTGCTAGAATAACTTCAATTGTGAACATTGTGAAGACTGGGTGCCCATGTATACATTGCAATAGCAGTGATTTATCGACATATCGGAAATTTTTGACCCAAGTTATGTGCTTCCATGCCGCAAATGTTTTATAGATTTTGCCGGGGTCGCCTCACTTGTACAACTCTGAGAGACTGTAAGAGAACTAAAAGGAGTGTGATGTTACGCTTCAACAACAGATTTATGACTATTATTATTATTAGCTTAATAGCATCCTTACCTATGTCATTTGTTATTTTCAGAAAAAAAAAATTAATAAAAATCAACAGAGTCCAGGTGCCTCGATTTAATCTTTGTGGATTATCATGACCTGAATGAATGAGAACTGACACTGACATGAAGAAGAAAAAATTCAGCAGGCACCTTGCTGTTTTATTGATATCACAGTAAGTTAATAATTACTTAGGAAATTGGGCTATTAGGCTAACGATAGGTCCATGTTTTGACAAAAGGGAAACTCGTTTTGTTTTTAGGTTCTATTATTATAATATCTATTATTAGCAGTGGTAGCGTGACAAGCGTTATGGTTCCTCTGCAACACAGTTTGCGTTACGCCTAAGACTGATTCCTTTAAAAATGTGTAAATAAAAAAAAAAAAACTTTTAACAGTGATTCAATAGTGTATTGCGCTTAAAATAAATACAAATTGTACCGAAATTAAAGTTGAGAACAAATAGTTCTTATATGCAGATGTTCATCCATCCATCCATCATCAATACCGCTTATCCTCTATGTAGACATACTGTCAAATAGACTCATAGGCATATATTCTTTATCCTCTGCGAAGAGCAACTCATACTATGACTGCTGCTTACTGAGGAGCTGTGACTATCTCCAATATATCAATTTTGTCCAGCCACCATGTTGTCACCAGAAGGAGAAGCAAGCAAACAATGTGGCACAAACTCTTTAATATTTTACATTCTATTGAATTAAGTGATTACTCATGACTGTATTTTCTTTTTATAAATAAATTCCTATCTCAAGGCACCACTGTACTTAGCCTCTACCACATTTGGAAACAATGAACCTCACTATGAATACTTGCTCAAAGTAACAAAGAACATGACCTTGCACCTATGGCTTATCTTTTCCAAGTTGCTTAATGTAGAAAAGCAGATGTTGTTAAACCTCTCGGCAGAGGTTATATGGGAGCTAATTAGGTGGCGCTCTGTGGCGTCTCACTGAGCTGACAGTTACTGGGGGAACGTTTGCCTTGTATACCCTGCAGTCTCCCGGAAAGCGGGCCATAATTCATCATTAGGATATCAGAGTCCAGGTGCAGATGAGAACTGATAGAGGCTGGCAGTCAGGCAAGTCGGGGCACTCGAGGAAGAAAATCTTATCCCGCGGACAATTCCCAGGTCACGGCCACGGTAATTGAAATAATTTTGCCCCGAAACGTTGTTTAATCACTGACAATCACACATGCTGGGGGTATTAAATTGAGGAACGCGAGAGTCTGATTACATCTGCCACCTTTAACTGTCTCCCCTCCCCTCCCTATCCACCCTGTCGTAACTTTCTTTACTTTGCGGCTATATTATAAAACCGGGAACCGTGGTATCATTGGAATTCATTCGACAAACTTCCCGTGAGTAAATTCGTAGTTACGGACTGGCCGCATCAGCAAATGGACTAAGCGCAATCCCATTAAAAAAAAAAAAAAAAAAAAAAAAAAAAAAAAATGCCCATGTTGAGATGCAACAAATCATTTGTCTGTTATTAACCCTGAGCCTGTAATTATGCAGATTACCATAGATTTTCCTTGGGTGCCTGGAAGTGAGATCCCGGGGTTGTTCTCGGCGTGGCAGGCGGACGAGGGAATGGCCATGCATTACTGAACTTGCCACATTCATCATGTTGACTGATGGCACAGAGAGTCGGTCCCTGGGTCCCAGTGGTTAATGTAGTGGGTAATTAACTGTCATTTGCCTAGTAATAGGCCGATGATCAATGGTTTGTGAGGAAACAAATTCTAATCCGGCAGCTGATGAATGCATGCCGAGGCTGGGGCAATTGAAGTGGTGGGAGGGATGGGAAAGATGGAGATCAGGGGGAGGAGTAAGAAGAGGAACGCTGCAGCTGGAATTTTAAATGGGTACTGGAACTCAACCCCTCATAATAATTCTAATAATAATAGTAATATTAATAATAATAATGTCCCAGGGAGCATATGAGTGGCCAGGTTTACTTTTCAAAATAATATGCAAGTAATTGTCATTTATTTAATTTGCTTACATTATGCTACATTCAAAGGTTCCAGGTGTTCTCCAGCCTGATACAATCTGCAATATTCAGAAAAATTTCAAAATAAACATGCAGTAACAACACAATTTAATGCAGTTTAAAGAATGAAACTGTTTCCCCCCTGCTTTTTGCTTCAATTCAACGGACATGGTGCTGCTCCTTCTGGTGTGTGTGCCATGGCAGAGACAGACAGACTGACTCAGTGAGCTATTTGTCGTTTATCTTAAAGGATTAAGAATATCTGCGAATATGGTTATAGTGTTTGTCTGTGTGTGTTCCTCTGCTGTTTGTGTTTAAATAACCATTGCTTAAAGGGTCATAACTCTGCAACACTGATGCTGTTCGTTAGCGTACCATTTGTTACCATTAAGCTAAACAGAGTTTATTAAGGCAAAGCCATCTACTGTAGTTGTTTTGTTTTATTTTTCAAAGTTATTTTTGTGTACTATACTTGTGAGTCGTGTTGAATTCACTGCCACCATACAGTGCTTGCATCTTGATTTTTCTTTTTGCTTGCAAGTCAAAGCAAAAAATTAAAAAACTTGAAGTTGAGTCACTCGTATCACAAGTTCCCACTGTATTTTTATTTTTGCTGCTTTGCTCTGTACATTATTACCTCTGCAAAGTAATGCATAGCAAAGCCGATGGGTATTGTCCCCCCCCCCCCCCCCTTTAGGTTGGTTTACGTGCCTTCTCTTTTGCTTATTTCATAACCCTATTTGGAGTTGGCAGAGCACATTTCTATATTTTCCCCAAATGAATATACTTTGTTTGACACGTAACAATTTCAACTGTTTTTGTTTGGTAGGAAAGTTTTGCGTCGATATGCAAACATCAATCTTTTTACCTTGTTGTCTAGGTTGTAAAAGGTAGAACTTTTGTGTCTTGTGTTGCGTCCAATACATAAATATATTCCAGCGTAAGGTACTATACGTCACTTACAGCACTCCAGTAATGAGCTGGGAGTCATTTTATTTTTGACACATTTAGTTCGCCAAAGCTGAAACAATCCATTTAGCCTGACACCACTTGTGCATTTGCGAAAGGAGACGAGTGCCTCGCAGACTCCGATCGGGTTTTGGGGTCCACTGGGCTAAAGCCTTGTGGAATAATTTAATTGGTATATGTTTTTTTTGGTTGTTTTTTTTTTTTGCCCCTCTCTCGCCACTCATCAAATAGGTACCACTGAGCCGTACCGGGCTCTAATTCACAGTGAACGCCTTCTGACCGACAATACAAAGGTATTGAGCACTGACTGCATCAATACCCTTTCAAATTCAGATTTGCGCAAGGCATGAATTTTAATTTCTCCAATCGCTTTAAATATACATGCTGTCTTGTCAGCCGTGGATATTAAGTGCATGTCAATCCTGCTGTTTTACATTGTTATCCCGCAGCCCTCTCGACATAACAGGCAGCTGTTAGAAAAAGAGAGAAGGCCATGAGAAATGTATTTATTTATTACCAATTATAACGCAGAGCTAAATGTATTGAATCCCAGGCTGCGGGTCGTCCGCGCACAAGACCTCTAAGCCGTCATCCTCCGATTGCGTGCGAGCCTGTGCCTTTGAATTCATTACAAGCAAAACCACGCTTAATTTGCCTCCTCCCCTGAGAGCCATTAGCGTCTGTGACATCAAACTGGCAGAGCAGCCAAAGACGAGTGACAGGTACGCTCCATCCATCTTCCCCTCCCCACAGGGTCAGGCAGGCTTTTCCCCGTGTCCCGCCTCTTTGAAGAGTGTTCGCCACACCGGAGCTGCCGTCGCCATCCAAAAGATGGTCATCAGACTCAAGCTTGTTGGGAGGGGAGAAAAAAAAATCTGGTTTGATTTGAGAAGCAAATGTATGTGTTGTCCCCGGAAGCGAGTACACGCCGGAAGGCGATGTTGAATCATTTAACGCGGTGGTTAATGTAGCACATAGGTACCAAATGAATTATGCAGCAAACAAGTGGATGAGAAGCAGCCAGGAGGTCTGTTTAGGAACCTGGGGGGTCTTTGGGCTTCTCATTTTCTTTTCAATGAGTTTTTCTTTTTTTTCAATAAGCACATCCATCACCGACGCAAGAAAAATGCTGCCCACAGCCTGGAAAATATTATCAAAGATTTAATTCATCTGCTGCGTAGTCGAAGCTTAGAATGATGGCTTTAAGCAAAAAATAGTGTCCTCTTGGAATCAAATTAGAACTTTAATCCGAACCTGTTTTTTTTTTTTTTTCTTGGGGGGGGGGGGGTTCCCAAAGGAAATATGGCAATAGAATTAAGTTCCAGGGTCAAACCATTGCCGAAAGCTTTCAGTACAGTTGAATTTAAGTAATATTTGAACATTCTTACCTAGCATAAAAGTGTAAAAATAAGTACATTTTATGCTGACATCTCCAGTGAGGTTTCTACTCACAAACCCTGTATCATAAATATCCATCCATGCATTTTTTGGTATTGCGTTGTGTGTTGTGGTTAAGAAATCTAGCGCGACTCAAATCTAGAGCACTGATTCTTAAATTGTAAATTAAATATAAATAACATTTACAACATTTAAAATTGAAATAAAATACTAACTATGCATACAACCTGTAATACAAGGGATTTTTGTATTTTTTTTTTTTTTACATTTTAAGTACATTACATTTTTTAGGTACAGTTCAGTTGTATTTAACTTAACTATAATACACTAGCATTACATTTTTAAGAACCGTTTGTTTTTTAACATTGAGGTAATGTACAATTTAACTTATGTCCAGTACATTTCAATTGAATCATCATTTAAGTGCAGTATTAATGTTCAAACTGTGCATAATGTTACAGTGGATTACAATCATGTTTATGCGTTTTAGGAGTAAAAGTGTTGTTTTCCCCATGATTCTCAGTGTGGTACGTGTAACACTGGTGGGACACAAGCTAATTTTTAGTGGTATGCAAAAAAATCACTGCCTAACTATAGTTCATTTTTCTTTAACTTTTTACTACAGTACATTTACATTTGATCTTTAAGAACTGTTTCTTTTTAAACTTACGTAGTGTAATTTTGATTTAACTTACCAGTATGTGCAATACATTTTAATTGAATCATTGTTTAAGTCGTTTTTTTCCCCCCTATATTTAAGCAGATGTTCAGATTCTGTCTAAGGGAGCAGAAGCTGCGATTTGAATATGGTACTTCTACCGTATTACCAAATGATAGTCATTGAATCATTTTCTAATTGGTTTCCACCAGTTTGACCTTAAACTTTTGTTATTGTGTTTCGTTTAAACTTGAACAGTGACGAATCCCGTCGGAAAGCAGCAGTCTTTTGTTATTGATTGCAGCTGTAGACACAACGGGGAATAGTAATAGGCCACAAGGACGTCTATTGAGAATCTTTGCGAGCAAAGTAGTGTGACGGACTTTTTTTTAAAACAGAGCGGGCCAGCCGAATTTCAGGAGTTGAGAGAAGAGCATGGACAGACCCGGCAAATGAAACGGTGAAACAGAACACGGTTGTGATACAAGCCGACAGGCAGAAATCTTATAGCATCACTTTTTTTTACACGAATACCTTCCATCATTTATAATCTGGGAGCCTTGAGAGCATGCTATCTGCAAATGATTTGGGTTAGCGGAAGACAAGGACATTCACCTCTGCAGAGTAAGCGACGTCTCCCTGGGACTTTGTCGTAAGCCGCAATACAAAGTGTCGCTGTTAGGCTCCAACACACGTGCTCATTATCTCGCACTAAATCTATCATATCTGGCTCTTTATTGGGTTTTTTTTTAGATCAATTACCGTTCTTTGTAAGGAGAGAAGTCATCATTTCATCCATTTCATGTGAGCGCCTTTTGGCGATACACATTTGTGAGGGAAAGAAGAAAAAAAAGGGCACGAGATAACGCAGACATATCTAAATTTAGAGGGCTCAAAGGAGGAGGCATAATTCTTTTAATTAAGTCAGTATTAATCCATGGAAGAGGCCCTCTTTGTTTTCACCCAGCTACCACGTTACAAGCAATATCCTTCATTGTCTCAAGGTGTGTTGACAGTGGCCCTTAATTCTGGAGGTATTCATGAGGGCGCAATCTATCTGCTTCCTTTGCCTCTGGGAAACATACTTTCTGAAGGTTAATAAACAACCCTGCATATCCCAAGCCCCGAGATCATTTATCAGATTGCGATCTCTTACAGACTCCGAGAGTGGCATGCCGTTTTATCATTTTAACAACGATGGCTAAAAGTGCCTGAAGAAGTCTGCTTAATAGGTTATTTTGTTATATGATTTCGTTATCAGATTCCTCTCTCCCTTGTAGCCTGGTCTAGGTCGCTGTGTAGTAACAGCCCTGAATCCCTAATGAATACTCCCATTAAAGTCCCTGGAGCAGGCAAAGAAATAATAGGGTCCTCCCTGGGCAGTGGTGGAAGCCATGTCCCATCTATTTCAATGGCACAAGCTGTGGCCTTGCTATTTTTTTTTTTAATACTTTGGCCAAGACCAATCCAGCTATTTTTGTCCTATACCTATACTCGTCTATGTCAGCAGTCAGTTAACTAAAACGTTACATTCTCTGATGCAGCCAGTTGTAGTCATGGAGCGTAGTGGTGCCTGAATATACAGTATGAGTGACCCAACTTACTTGATTTTTAAAACAGGAACCATCATTCAGCTGATGTTTTGCAAAAAAAAATCATATCTGTGTAAAGCAACCACATAGCTTCAGTTTTACCTAAGAAGTCGCTTTAGCTTAATGCTAACAAACAAGAAAACCGCCATTGATTGGCTAATGATCAGCATCGGTGTCACGTGTTAATACCCTTCAAGCAACAGATATTTTAACACAAACTGAGACAGATAATATAGTAAGGTATATATACTTTATCCTCTGCATAGAATAACTCATAATACTGACAAGATACGACCGTTTCCATGTATAGCCGTATCCTGTATTATCCGCCCCCCAGGTGACACAGAAGGAGTAGCACAAAGTCCACTGAATTGAAGCAAAAAGTGCACCAAAACTTTTTAATTATGATGTCATCACCATACATTTTCGTCCAAGAACAATATTATGGAATGCTATTTTTTCATTAAAAATGCATTACAAAAATTTGTGTCAGGTTTTTTAGGGAGGAACAGATTAATGGCATTTCCATTCATTTCAGAGGGGAAAGAGGATTTGAATTACAATTGTTTGTTACAAGCATGCTCACGTAACAAAATGAACTTGTATCTAAAGACACCACTGAAATTGCATTATTGTCAGCGGCAACATTTAAAAAATAAGTCGCAAAGTCGACTTTTTTGTTAGACCCTCGATATAAAGTGTCGTGGTTGATTCACCTGACTTCCGTGCAGACATGGTGGGTTCAGTTCCCATTCCGATGATGACCCTGAACAGAATTAGTGGGATAGAAAATTGATATAATAAAATATAATATATACAGCATTAGTCTATAAATGTGAAGGGGTGCTCATGGGTTCTTTCAAATTTTGATCAGTTTAATCAGTACGGCTGTACTGTATGGCTGTAAAAATCAATTAACCACTGTTAATGTGAAGGTGGAGTAACAATAAAAAGTGAGTCAAGTTAGTAATGCTCTTCACATCTTTATTTTTCTCATTCTTAAATGTCACACAAGTTTAACAGAATTTAACCACGGTACCTTGGCATTGACGACAAATAACGACGCATATATTGAGTCTCACGGCTTTGTATAGGAGTTTCCGTCAGTTAACTTCTGGTGTTTTTCATTTGAAATAAGTGTTGTGAAAAAGCCAAATATACACCCCGAATCAAATCTTTGATGCTCTGAAGGGGGGGATCTATTCAAGGTTTAGCGTTTCTAAAGACTGCACACAAACAACGTGATACTATCGACGCCTCCTTGGACGGATGCAGTCAATAAGACTTGGTGACCACAAAGAGCTGCTACTCTGGTGTTTCACACTATAATAATCTTTCGTAGGGAAAGAAGTCACGACTTTCCCCATTTCTAGTCTGTCTGGAAAGCACAGGACTTCCAAACTGGCAGTTTGAAATACTCATATTAGGTGTACTTTACGGCGCAGGTTGTTTGGTGTGACGGGGAACTGTGCAGCCTGCAGCAAGCTAATTCCAGCCTTCGAGATGGTCATGAGAGCCAAAGAGAACGTCTACCACCTAGACTGCTTCGCGTGCCAGCTCTGCAATCAAAGGTGAGTGATTGAACTGCACTGAACTGCCGTCTCTCTGCCGCTACCTGCGTCCGGCCAAATGGCTGCTCGGGGAAGAACGATTGCGGCGCAGTAACCCCGCCGCTGATAGTTGAACCTCTGGAGATTTATCACTCTAACAAGTGACCGGGGAGATACCCCAGATGGACCTGTAGATGATGATCTTGTACTACTACTGTCGAGTTTCAGGCTAGACAAAGCTAGAGGGGCCACTTCTCTGTCTGTACATATTCTTCCATCAGTCCCATCAGTCTTCATTACTGGCGGTCCACCCAAATCATGAACATGGTCAAAGGTGACTGCTTGAACCACAATTCTGCCTTTACAAAGACAACAATGCTGACTTTTGATTGACACCGTCTCAGAGGTATTCAATCAACAATATGGTTGGACTAGAAGAATCTCGTACAATCCAGAATTCCACCAACATTTCCTAGAACTCAAAACATCCAAGTTTCAACCACTATCATGAACACAATACTTAGTAGGCCGAAGTGTTCATCAAAAAAGAAACCGGTACCTCAAAAATATAATTGGAACACTGTGCTTTAATACAGGAAAAAAAAAAAAAAAACTTAAGGATCAATTAGAATGTATTAAAAAAAGTATCAAAATAAAAACAAATTGTTCTTAAAGATTAAATACAAATGTACTAAACAGTTAAATACAACTGAACTGTATTTAGGCAGTGATTCTTTCGTGTACTACTATTGGTATTTGTACCTCACTTTGAGAATCACTGATCTCCATGATGGAGTCAAAGTCTTAATATTATAAACAGCTCTCAGTTTGATGAAGTTCCATTGCACGACTATAACTTGCAATTGTAAAGATATTGTTTGATATTTCTTTAACAGTGTCAGTCAAAAGTGTTTGCTGTATTTGTAAAGGCACGCCTTTTTATTCAATCTAAATAGATTGTGCAAGTGGTCATAATGTTGGGACTGTGGGGTACATATTACATTTCATTTGGTACACCATGTCCACATCTTGTAATTCAATGCAACAAAACGTAAGCTATCTCTGCTTGCGGTAGGTGACCGCAATTGAGTTTGCATTTGCGAAGGTTACAAGAAGCACAATCAGACAGACAGAGCATTACTCTCTATGTTGCCGACATCCGCACAGGCCAGACACTTCGTGCATACTAAAAGGCAAAAGACCTGGTTACGCACAATTAGCACTTGGTTATTGTCTTGCCACTTCAGCCGGCTGCACCAGACAGCCTTTGCTAATAGAAGAAGTCAGCTAATCTTCATCAGCTCGACCCAGGCAGGCCAACTCTGCTCTCCCGCATTAGAACCCACTTAAGCGCAGGCAAATCTTTCTTTTTACATTAAGGTGGCTGATGAACTGTTGAATGAAATTGACATTTGTGTGTTTCACATGGTCCACCGCGGCCTTGCAGGCGCCATTTAGATGCCCATCACAATTTTTGCCAGAGTCTGGCCACGGTTTATGGGGTGGCACCGACTATAATTGAAGCTGTTCGTCAGCTCTGACTTTTTGTTTTCTAGTTTGTTACTATTTTTTTGCAGCGGATATATACATTTATAGACAAAAATATTTGGACGCTAGAGTGTAATGGCTTTTCAACAACATGTTACAAATATTTGTTGTTTTGGTTTGTTATGTTTCATATTTGATTTAAGCATGAATTATATGAACATGGTTTTGTTTCGTGTTTTTTATGATCCACATTGTAAATGACACCTTTGACAAGGGATTAATTTTTGTGTCTCAGTACAGATTTCAGTGATAAATTTTAACATTAATGAGATTGTGGTCACTTCTGGTGTAGTGGTACACTTGCCTGACTTTGGTGCGGGCAGCGTGGGTTCAGTTCCCACTCAGTGACGGTGTGAATGCGAGAGCAAATGATTGTCCATGTCTATATGTGCCCTGCGACTGACTCGCGACCAGTTCCGGGTGTAATCCGCCTTTCGCCCGAAGTCAGCTGGGATAGGCTCTGGTGCCCCGCGACCCTAACCAGGATATGCGGTTTTGAAAATGGATGGATGGATGGATGATATTGTGTGAGAACAGACAGAGGTTATTATTAATACATAAACACTCTAGAGTAAATATGGTTCCGCTATTGTTCAAAAACAGTTGAACGAAAGCTGTGCTGTCTCAAGGATTCAAATCTTCATCAGGTCTACCTTAGTCATTGATACACTTGGATCAATTAATCATGCTAATCGATGTATTTATTCATTTATTCCAAGTTTCTTTATTGGCGGGGATAGCTTTCATTATGTACCACAGCTTTTGCCCTTTTGATTTCAATTTTCATGTTGTTTTGTGTTTTCATGTTTGAAGCACTACTGTCACTGTGATATTACTGTCCTTTATTCATGATTTAAATACAGAAATCCTTTATGTGTATGTGTGAGCAGCCAACTCACCAAATCCACCCTTGGGTCCAAATAAAGTAACACAACTTCTTCACCATAGTATAAAATTGCGAGGCAAACATTAATTTTTCAAGAATAACATTGTAACGAGAAGTTATTTCAAAATAAATAAATAAATACATTTTTAAAAGTCATATCCCTTAAAGAGTGAATGTCAAAATTTACATGCAACATCCTGGACGGGTATAGTATAAAAAATGAAATTATGAGAAATAATTTCATAATTTGACAAAATAAATGAGTAATATTACAAGAAAAAAAAGTCACTTTTATTTTATTGCTACTTGAAAGTCATGATTTCACAGAAAACAGGGGCAATTTTTCAGCGATATAAATTCTCAGTCTTGGGAAAATGTCAAAATTCCTGCATGATCCAATCAGAAACAGTCTGTCATGCTCCTAATTTTACAACTTTGTTCTTGTAACGTTGCAACTTGTCTTTGTTGTTTATGCTGCCTTAATACGCCTTGGTAGAGAGTAACACGCTTAGGTGAGGTAAAATGCTTCACATTTATAGTGTGATTAATAGATTGACCTTCTGCAAATTGCTCTTAGCTCTCTGGGGATCTCACTTTTCCTGAATAGTTTATCCACCTTGTTTCGGATGGCCTGAAAATGGGCTCCTGCGCTTTGTCTGGCATACCGATCCTGCTGCTCGCCTTGTTCATTGGCACCAGCTCTGTCCCCTCTCATTTCCCGGCCTCAAACAAACACGAAAGACCAGCCCCCCCCCCCCGCTCCCGCGTTCCCTCCCATTGACCCGCTCCCCCGACAGGCCCTTCAATAAAGCAATCTAATCCATCTCGCAAATGGCCCAGAGATTTCTCTGTGGAACGTCGTCAGAAAATGTGAAATCTGATAAACAGAGCAGGCGATCGGCGGGTTGGCAGGGGTCACTCGGTGTAATTATCCGTCGCTCCTCCAGGTCAGCCGCTGCGTAAATTGGCGTTTGAAGGTTGAATTGCTACAATCACGTATGAACATACAGCCGACCCTCCCAGTCTCCCATTTATCAACCCGTGTCTTCCGTTCCTTTGTGGGTGCATTCAAGCTATCCAAGAGAACTCGGAAGCCGATGATTATTCTGATTCCATCACTGTGGGACTCTAATAGTCATTGCCATGCTCTGCTATTAAAGGCCTTGGTTAAGTGAAGGCCAATTAGTGCACGGGAGCGAGCGACCGTGACCTTTGTTCTTTGTCACCATCACTGTCAAATTGACAGCAATCTATGTATTGTCGTGAAGGCAAAGCAATGAAGAGTGTGATAGATGGAAGAGCCTCACCAGTTATCTTACTTGTGCATCTGCCAGACCGCTTTTTTCCCATCCCACTTTTTCCACTCCGAGCATGACTTTCAAATGTTATCAAGCAAAGGGGAGTGACTACACCCATATTCGTGGTCCATCAGTGAAAATATAGGATCTTACATCAGTCCCGATTCCTTGTGTCTGCACCCAATGCAGCCTCACTCTGTTAAACCAAACATAAATCTACCATTGTGACCTTCCCAATTGCCCGGACTGTTATTCTCCCTACCTGAGCGACAGAAAGGAAGCCGGAGCCGAAAGGAACATGCGACTGCTTCCGAAAAGAGGTGTTGGGAATAAGGAAGGAGATATGAGCCTCCATCCAGCAAGCAGTTAGCCACAGATCAGCCGTGGGGGACAGCTAATCGATGAGGCTGTCGTCCAGCCTCATCATCTAGCCAGTGCTGGCCCAATTTCCCCCTGATGAGCTGGAGGCCACAGTCTGGGGAGGCTGGAGGAAGGTTAGAGCAGAGAGGAGCAGGATGGGTGACAGTGCAGGGGAAGGTCAGTGCTGATAAAGGGTTTGGGTGGGGGGGTCTCCCTACTTGAGCCTTGGAAGGAGAGACTGACGCCCATTGGGTTCAGCGCAGCAAAACTCTGCCACGGGTGCCTTGTATGTCATGAGTCAGGCTTGTTAGACAGGGGCCTAATAGGCAATAAGGGACATAGTTGTCACTTTGTGTATGATTGGTGTCGAGAACTGGGAGCCTGTGCAGGGAAGAATACTGGAGAACACAATTGTGTTTCTTCATCCTGATCTACTGGAGAGGAAAAATGATCACGGCACATTAAAATACATACACAAGTAAGGATTTTCCACACTCGTTTACGATGACAAGCAATTTTGTCCACAATCAACGAGAAGCACAACTAACTATTTGTCGACAACCCTGAGGAATATAATAACCTTCTTTTTGTTAGTTCTTGTTCACTCAGAGTAGTTTTTTTCACGTTAATCTTTTGTCGTTGTCGTTTTGTACTAAGGATTTGTCTCACACGCGCGCATGCTCTTTTGATTTAACACAATTCTGTGCGATTGCTCAGATCTTGTCAAGTCTGCTCTGGGTTCCACGATTCTGCATGTTCATTACCTTACAGAAGCTGGGCAAGCTGTTCGCTTAATGGGTCACGACGCTGCGGTTACAAACTTGTCATCTTAATTGTGGTCGATGACTTGGGAGTCACGTTCAACAAACGCCCAACATAACGAGTGTTCAGCTTCAGATCGCTTCCAATCAGGCTGTCGTTCAGTTTCATGTAACAATTGAAAGAGTCTGTGGCTTGGCCCAACTTGGACCACACATATAAGGATTTGCTTTTACAGCTTTTCAACATTTATGATTGGTGATCCGGACAACACTTTCTGAACAGATCGAGGTGACCCACACCACAGGATAATCGGACAAAGGATTTAGAGACATCCGACAATAGGGCCCTTGGGAAAATATTCATATCCAGCTCAATTACCAGTATGTGTGTACCTCGCTGAACTGAATATCCAACATGACATACACTGTAATTACACAAATAAGGATTTTCTTCTGCATAAAGACAAATTGAAGAGTAGCTTTTTAGTTTTCCTGACGGTATTTTCCATTCAGGAGTTCCAGCAATATATAGTACGTAGAATATGTCCACTTTCAGGGGCTCAAACGTATTTGGACCAATGACATGATTTTGAATGTCACAAAATGAAAGGAAGGCCTGTCATTGTTATAATGTACGAGACTCCTTACGACAAGGGGAAACCCACTGATAACATCCAGGATAGGAAGGTCAGTGGGAACAGAAACGTAGAGAAGGAAGAGTTCGTAATCCAGGTGAAGTGGTGAAAGCAGGGTTGTAGTATGGACATTTGATTGCTGACAGAAGTAACAAGATCAATTTTGAGACGT
The DNA here is from genome assembly GCF_024500275.1 of Phycodurus eques. Lineage (NCBI taxonomy): Eukaryota > Metazoa > Chordata > Actinopteri > Syngnathiformes > Syngnathidae > Phycodurus > Phycodurus eques. Next base: position 5,285,432 of record NC_084546.1, on the reverse strand, counting down.
ACTGTATGGCGCTACTTTGGTCACATACAGTAAAATGTTCCAAAAGTGATTATACAGTGCTTCACAGTGCAGATGAGATGAATAATGACCCTAAACATACTGCGAAAACAAAGAGTTTTTCAAGGCAAATGCTACTTTTGTCCTTGTGCTGTCTGACAATAGAGAGACGCAGTCCCATTCATGAGGATGAGTATTTGTGAACACTAACTACATGTGACGCAGCTCACTTTTTCTCCCGTTTCCTCATTTGAGTGGAAAGCGACTACTCTAGTTAACACTCGCCTACGGGGCATATAGCTGGCATCGCAATGCATCTTTTAAGTGTGCGCCTGTGGAAGCCATTTTTTTTTCTCCTCTCTTCCACCCTACAACAAGAGGTCTCTAAAGACTCATTAGTCACACTCACCTCTCGGTAAAGAAAGGGAAGAAAAGCGAAAAGGGAGAGATGAAGAAAGCGGCAGAGAACGATGACTGCATGCACAGTAAGCATCTGTATGACAACAGACCATAGTGTGATACAACTAGTTGTAAAATTGTATTCATGATCTCAAGGGACTCCTTTAATGAGCCTCAATAGTAAAGGCTGATGATATGGTGAACAAATAACGCTTTGAGTATTTTATACATTTTGAACTTTCATTGAAATAACTGCATCCTATTCATAAATCTTGTGTAGTGCTTTGTACTCCAATACTTCTCAAAGTCCAATGAATAGTTGGCACTGTTGTTGTTAGCAACACTAATTGTTTATTATTATTATTAATACTTTAAAGTGCAATAACAGCAAACCACTATCCAAGTCAGACCTAATAGAACCACATATAGAAAATTGACGCTGCTATTGTTTGTTCCAGAAACCGGAAATAGTCGGGGGGCAAAACGTCCTTTATTAGACACGCCTATGATGGGCCCCAGTGTTATATCCTCATCAAAATTGCCGTACAGATGTCACATATGCTGTTGACATTTCACCGAGCAGAAACAATTTGTCTGTGTGAAATAGGGGAGAGGAAACAGGTGCGGGGAGGTGAAAAAGGGAGAAACAATTTGACTCAACGAAAGAAGGAGTACAAAAAAAAAGGGTTGACATGAGGTCATTATGGGAGTGGACACAGTGTAAGCAGAAAAATAATAGAGTTGAGAGGCGTTTATTTTCAAGTAGCAATTCGTAGAAATTTGACCTAAAGCTTGAAAACTATCAAGCATGTTCTTACTGCTCTTATTGTATGTGGTCTACTCGACAGGACCAACAATCTGTTTCACGTCACACGGAGTCTGGGACTACGCCGTACTTGGTGTTGACCATGCACATCGAGAGAGAAAAAAAAAATCCCTTTTAACACACCCCACACGAATCGGACAAGAGAAATATGAAAATCAAATGAAATATTTATCATATTATTTAATCCATGCTGCCATCGCATCTTGGTTGTATTGCTGTAATGCACGTCACTTTGGAGTCAGCCAGTGCTCCCTCAAACATCTCCAGTTGGTTTAAAATGCTGCTGCTTGCTTTTTAACTAGAACACGTGAGAGGGCGCACAAAGTTCCTATTCTGGCCCTTTGCACTAGTTTATTTTGAAGATTCATCTATTTGTTTTTAAATCCCTAAATGGTATCATCCTGCGTTACCTCTCTGAGCTGCTCCACCCCCACACTGCCCAATTCTCGGTACGTGTATATCCCATTTATCACTTTGAATTCATAGGGCCAGTACATTAGCTGGTAATAAGAAAATGAAGTTGTCGGAATTACCACTGCAATCCAGTTTCCGCTATTTTAGTGGCCCCGTTCTAGTGGTGTATATGGCGTTTCTGGTCTGATGGTTTCAATTTGTATCAGTTCTGAGTGTCGAACTTCATATGATGTTTTCCAAAGTAATTATAATACCTGCCTTTTGCCTTTTTTCCCAAAACGTGAAGGTCTCACCTTTTACAGTCTATCTGTTAATTGGTCCCAAACGGATGTAACAAATCATGCTCTCAATCTGCCCTCCACCACTGAATAAACACAACAAGCTTGTGAGGTACACAAGCTACCGTGCAGCTTCCGGCTATGAATTCTGTATTCTTAGTATGTGTTAAAAGTCAAACAAGAGGAGAAACTGCCACCACCCCACCAAACCCCCCCCCCCTACCCTCTGGTAAGCCCTGGCACCGGTGTTCGCCGACCTTGTCCAACCTGAAGGGAGATAAGCGACCCTCAGGACAATTCAGCGAGAGTTGCCTCTCGTTCAACATAATCTCCACTTGGCGCCGCACTGAAAGGTCAAAAATAACCGTAGACGCCCCCACTTGTGAGGATGTGGCTGCCGGGGATGTGAGGGGCTTGGTACCATCTGCAGGTGGAAGGGAACTATACCAAGAAAGACCTCACCACCAACTGCGTAATTACAAATATGTTTTCCCCATGTTCTTGCATTTCCGTCATACTTTGCAGCTGAAGGGGTTTGGCACAGTGTTAGCTTCCAAAGATGAGCTAGTACCGTACCTTTGCTAGCCTACAGCTCAGTATTAACGATGCTCTTCTGCCTTTTCATCGCTTTTCTCCTCTCGTGTCGCGCAGGTTTTGTGTGGGAGACAAGTTCTTCCTGAAGAACAACATGATCCTGTGCCAGACTGACTACGAGGAGGGCCTGATGAAAGAGGGCTACGCTCCCCAGGTCCGCTGACCCTCGTAAGAGGGGGGCGGGGGAACGAAAAGGAGATGGAAGACAGGAGTGGGAGAAGACTGATGGAAAGCTTGCAATCACACAAGAAAAAGCACTATTGCTTCCTGTCCAACTCCTGTCCCCCACGTGTACATAATGAAGCCTAACCTGGAAGGGGAGGTACTCTACTGTACAGAATAGCCATAGAGACTGCAGCATAGCAGGCAGCGGCCCTGGAATCGGTAAAATAAGGTTTTGTTTGTTTGTGACTGACAAGTGCTGCCTCTTTCCTCTTGGCAAACAAAAACACTGGCCTCAGAAAATCCCAAAGCAAGTTGTTGGACAGATATTTACATACTTTCATGTATCACCTTTTACGACAAGGACTGTGAGGTCCAACTACTTGAATCGAAAACACACAGAGGTATTGTCAATCAGTGTATCTTTGGGATAAACACCTTTTTACTGGATGTTGTAAAGTGTAAACAGAGGAGCTTGAAAAAAATAATAATTTAATACTTGTGTGGGTGCGAGTGTGTGTGTGTGTCTGTGTGTGTGTGTGTGTGTGTGTGTGTGTGTGTGTGTGTGTGTGTAAATCACTCTTCTTTTTTGAGGAGTTTTTTCTCATGTAGTCTCGGTTTAGTCTGTTGAGTCTGATCACAAAGAGTGTCGACCTCAACATCAGTTTGATCGGTAATCACGTTTTTCAATATTCATTAATTCTGACAATACGATTGATATACAGTACTACTGTACAAAAGACTTAGGCATTGTTGTGTAAATTCTAATTTTTACAAAACTGGAACAATTTTGTATGAGTGCTCACTTCGATCTGCGCTACCTAGCCGCCTCTCGGGGCAGGAGAGGAGAGGTGGCAGTAAAACAGGCCAAAACCCAGATGTCAAAGGCTAAGGGGACAAGAAAGAACTTATAAAATATTGCCGATGATCTAGAACTATGATATAAATGGACTAGTCCACCTCCCAGAATCAGAATGGCACCAAGTAGCTTCATGACAACAACAGCAAAAACTGAAATCTGCCATTTTTAAGGCCTTGGCGAACTCCATATTGAGTGACACTGTCGCAGTCAACTACAAGTCACCTAAGACTTCTGCACAATATTTTGAATTTAGCAACCAATACTAATATTGATAAATGGGACACAGCCTTATGGACTAGAGTAGTGCATTGTTTTTCAAAGTATGGGAGAGCGAGGTACCCCTCAGTGAGCAAACTGTGGGCTACAAATATTCTTGTTAAAATCCCATTTTGCTAAAATGGATTTTTCCTTGAACAAAGCATGTGTGGTCTTTATTTTTCTCAAGCTGCTTGTGCCTCACACTTGGAAAACCACTGTACTAGACTTTTGAGCAAAGTCTTGATTCCATTCCTTAAATTCCCATCTACTTCTAGCAGTATTTGATCGCCTGGATTTGGAGTCACATTTATTAAACTTTGCATTGGGCAGCTGGGGAAATACATAATGGAGTCTGGTTCTTGTAGTCGTTGTACAGGTGTATGGAATGATGTTGGCGGGTTTGGTTAACTTTCTGTATATTATTTATTGAAGCAGTTCTTGTCCTAAATTTGGCACGGTTCAACACGCAAATACTTGAATGCAATCCGCTCCCTACTTGCGGCCTCATCACCTTGACCTCCACGTCTTGCTGTGCTCACATTTCATTCTTGACTTCAAAATGTCCTCTGTAAAATGTGGGTGTACATACAAAAAATAATAATAATAATTCCTTTTGCTTGCCTGTTGTACAATTCTTTCTTTTTATGTGTCATCCAGCATGAGATGTTTATTTTTAGGACAACGCTTGTAAATACTGTAATTGTAATAATTTTAAGCACAAATGTAATACAGTTTTATTGTGTTACACAGAGTTTAGTGTCTTTTTTTTCTGTCCTTTTATGGCGGGAAATTGGCATGCGTTTAACCAGTTGACCGGAGAAATTTACTGTATATCTAAAGAAAGGTTTACACTTTCAAACCCATTGAGGAGGCCTTGTGTTTGCTGGAGCTTCTAAGGTTAAGTATCTAGCTCAAGGGCACAGCATTAGATGCAAACCAGCTATCAGAAAGAAGTCGGTTTCTCTGTCTATTACCCTAAGCAACAGAGCATGGTACAGCTTATGATATATGACTGATTTGAAGTGCAATCATTTCCTCACTTTGTTGTCTCTGCTGCTTGGGGGTGGGAACAAAAATCCCATTTCAGTCTTGCTTGGATGGAAGGAAGCCAACGAAATCTCAAAGTAAAGACGATTGGTTGCGGAGTTCCAAATTCCCCCAAATTTCGATGAAAACTTCCCATCCATACATCCATCCATTTTCTGAGCCGCTTCTCCTCACTAGGGTCGTGGGCGTGCTGGAGCCTATCCCAGCTATCATCGGGCAGGAGGCGGGGTACACCCTGAACGGGTTGCCACCCAATCGCAGTGCACATACAAACAAACAACCATTCACACTCACATTCACACCTATGGCAATTTAGAGTTATCAATTAACCTACTATGCATGTTTTAGGGATGGAAACCGGAGTGCTCGGAGAAAACCCACGCAGGCACGGGGAGAACATGCAAACTCCACACAGGCGGGGCCAGGGATTGAACCCTGGTCCTCAGAACTGTGAGGCAGACACTCTAACCAGTCGGTCACCGTGCCACACTTCCCATACAGCTAATACACCCCTGTTCAAACTCCAGGTTTTAGTTGTATAAAAAATTAGACCAAGATACATTATTTCAAAACTTTTTCCACCATTAATGTACAACACTTGTGCAACCGCAATATTTCAGTAATTTTTATTCCCCCCCCCCCCCCCCCTCCCCCTCAAGAGTTGTAAAGGTTATAGGTCACAATGGTGGAAAAGGTTTTGAAATTATTTTTCTTGGTCTCATTTAAACAGGGGTGTGGAGACTTTGTATCCACTGTGTTTCTGCATCTGTTTTTGCAGTTGTAAAACACAAAACAAAAAATGAGGATTTTTCTATTTTGGTCCCATTGTGTGTCAAGCATGGAACATGAGGAAACGGAACGCTTCATTTATACTTTGCCGTCAGCAGCCTTCAAGATGGAGTCGTGTGATCTCCTCGTGCGTGGGGGGTTATTTCTACTAATTACCTGGATTTCAATTTAGAATCATCTAGAATGTTGAGGTAAAACATTTGGATTAAAGTTATTGCACTAATTAGCAGGGTGCTTCCAAAGTGCCCTGTGTAGTTTTGGTGAAAGCGATGCTTCCATCACATTACAGAGGATAATATCCAGCCCAATTAAGCTAATTGAATTTCCTTATCCAGAGACACGGGGAAAAAAGAGAGAATGTCTTTGATTAGGCTCAAGCTGTTGAAGGTCCTTTAGTAGATGAAAACACTCGAGTCGATGGGAGATTACAGCCAAGCGAAATTAAAAGAAAGTGTGGCAACCGCAGGGAGGATTCGCACTAATGGCAGACATGTGTCATGCGTTATTTTGCCTCGGCTGTTCCGGAGTCAGATGTTAGCCCCCCCACTCCCCGAATCGTACCGCTGATAGCCTGGCATCATTAGTGCCGTGTTGTCTTTTGTGACAGGGTTGATACATTACAACGTGGTGGCCATTTGCACCATTAAAAGACGTGCGGATGAATAAAGCAGGAGTTTGTGTGGAAAATACACACACTTGCTTTGTCATGTATGTTTGCCCCACAGATGAAGTGAATATCGTAACCGGGTTGTTTTCTCGCACAAACTGATTTATGTCCATTACGTGGGGGAAATCAACACGTTTACAGTGACGGGGGGACTGTAAGATGCACTCACAATACACTGCAAACTGAAATGAAAGCTAAAAATAGAATAAAATACCATACATTTTTATTGTTTTCCAAATGTCATATATCTGACCTGTGGGCACAATTTACAGTATATAAGGATGTCTATAAGAACACATTGCTCGCCATAAAAAGCATGTTCATCCAAATCTTTTTAGCTTTGCCAAAAAAGAACAAACTGTTACGGAGATTTACCAGATTCTCGTACGCTTTGTTCCAAGCAACTAAAAAATAAGATGCTATAATTACAATGGTCTTTGTGTAATATAATAACGACTGGAGTGTATGACATCCTGTGCAATTTTACCTCTTTGTTGAAAGGATTGAGCGAGAAAGATAGGTTTTAGTATTCCCTTGTGTTTATATAATGTTTATTTTATTTAAACAGCTGTTGTTGGGATAAACTGAAACAGACCTCCCAAAATTCACATACAGTTGGTGTTATCCGCACACCTACGACTTTATGTATTTGGCTGAATTTACACAAGAAGATGTTAACGCCCAATGCCATCTATTTATGTCGAATTTCAGGCGGATATTATCTGCTGCGCTGCCTGTCCCAGCCCCAGAGTCGGCGTCAGCACAGGAGGGCACATGTACATTGCCGCTCAATAACTGTTTGTTAGTTTTCTGTCAACAACAGGCATACCACAGCGGGCATTGGATGTGAATTAAACACATGGCTCAGTTTTAGAAGATTTGTAGGTGACAAGTGTGATATGGCAGGGAGAAAATATGCTAGGGCATATGTTTTGACAATTTAAACAATCACCGCCTGTCAAATACTGTAACTAATGGAAGGCATTCAATTATGTGATGAAAATTGACCATGTGATCAGATAACCATGTTTTTGTCTTTAGACTTGGCAAAACAGCGTGTGTGTCATTACCCTATTTCTGAAAGTGTACATCACATTAGAGTGAGGGAGTTAGGTAAGCCTCTTGAAAACCAATGAATAAAAAAGTTTTATATTGTCAGATACGCACAGCTGACGAGATCCTTCTGAAAAAAACACACACTCATCCCCTCTCGCCACAGCAAATGGATGGGAAAAAAAAGAGATGGAACCTTGAGAAAAGTAAAGAAGATTTAAAGAACTGCGACACTTCGCTCAAAGCCACAGTGAGCTGCTTGAGCACTAAGAAAAACACAAACTCTCCCACATCCAAATCTACAGTCATTAAGAGCGTTTAGAAAAAGTATTAGCTGCCAGGCTGTGTATCGTTAGTGTCTTCATCCCTGTGTTAATGCTGACCCTGGAGTTAGCGCTGCTCTCCTTTGCCAAACGGCTCCAGGGGCAAAAATAATGATCTTTACAGACATGCCAATGCTATCTGGACCAGATAACGCTGCTTTAATGACTCCTTATCCTTTGGCCCTTTCAAGGAGATGGGCGCCCTGGCAAATAAATTCCAGTTGTTGGGTCATTAGCTCTTTATTGCGGTGATAATGGATTTTGTATTTTTGGGTCTAATTTGAGTGTAAGACCCAAGCGAATTTGAGTCTTTGAACAATTAGTCAGCACCCAGTCAGAGTACACAGCACTGGGGTCACTCAAATAATAATTTGTTCTCAGTTGTTGTGTCCACAAGCTTGTTTAGCCCGTTTAAAATTTATGATATGGCTACTAATCTAATAATCTGGGTTTTTTGGGGAGTTCGCTCTCTGGAACTCCAACAAAAGACAATCAAAGCAATTGTTTTCAAAACGGTACAAGGGACTTTTTAAATGCTTGCATACAAGTAGTGGATTAGTGGTCAAATCAGCCAGCGGTGTCGTTATGCAAGCACCATCCGTTTGCAGTTTGCACGTGGATGGGTGAAACACCACATCAAACCCAAAAGTTTAGCAGAGACTTTTGTAAGGCCCAAATATGTTTTGGTTAATTACCTGATGGTCGTCTCTTCTGAAAATAATCATAACACTTTCATTTGACCACCTTTGTAACTCAAAACACTTGTCCCTCAAATCACCTTTCCACATTGAAATTAATCGAAATGCCATTAATCTGTTCCATCGTCTCGAAAAGAAAAACAAGTATCATGTGTTTTTAATCAGAAAAATAGCACGCTATCATATTTTACTTTATATAGACACAGTAATTGCATCATTAAATAGAATGTAAGGAATTAAACTTTTGCCAAATTTTTTGCTTCACTTGAATAGACATTGTGCTGCTCCTTCTGATGTGTGTGCTTTGGCCATCTGGGGGCAGTATAATACAGACATGCGGATATACTGTATATGGACACGGTCACTCTTCGATGAGCCACAGTAATATCAGTCGTTCTTCGCAGAAGATAAAGAATATATGCCTGTGATCATTGTTATATTTTCTGTCTACATGTGTTGCTCTATTATTTGTGTTCAAATATCCTTTGCTTAGGGTTTATAAGGGTTATCAGTTAGCCTGTCTATGGTGTTTTGCATTGTGTGTTCAAATTAAGCTTCTGGACGCTGCTGAGGCAAAGTTGTGTGTTTGTTTTATTTAAATACACAACATGTAATTCTCTTTGTTTTATGTTTAGTTTGACAGTAAACCTCAACTGGGAGTGGCAATAAACAGCTCGAAGCCTCTTTTTTTGGAGAATTGTGGTTGGTTGTGTTTCTACCAGACACCATGCCTTCATTTTAAATTAATCCTCTGGAATATTTGCATTTGTTCTATTGTTTAAACCTTTCATAATCATGCAAATAGCCACGCAATAACTTGGGGATTAATGAAGGTTGGGGCAATTAAAACCTTTAATACGGAGTCACAACCTTACCGGGCAAAATATTGACAATCCGAATGGAAAGAACGCCTGCGAGACACGCAATTAGCACCTTATTGATTGCATTAATGTCCCATCACAAATCTGACCCCGACAACAGATCTGCCGCATGGTCATCGGGATTCATTGCACCGTTTGGGGCTGTGAACTTCGTTCTTTTGAAGTGGTGGGATAACGCCTACCAGATGCCCATTTAGGACCCCGTCCAGGAGGTCAACCATGCTTGGTAAATTACAGCAATCGGCCCTACCACGCAAACACTCACCTGACCAGCAGAAGTGATTTAAAGTATTAAAGCGATTGCAGTGCTTATGTGGTTTGGTGGTCATGAATACAATGAATTAAACGGGTCCTCGCTTGAGTTACAGGGGCCTGCAAAAGTTTGGAGGTTTATAGAATCTTCATCTACAGATTTCTACCACCAGAGGGCACCTATGAATCTCTTGACGTACATTTTTAGTGGTATTATTGGAGCCTTCTGGAGACACTGACTGACGCAGACTGCAAATGATTGCTAATTTAGCCATATCCCCCCACACCCCATAAAGCAGGAGCCCATAAAGATTCAACTGCATGGGTGGGCAGGCACTCCAGAGACCCAACTGTTCAAATACAAATAATTAAAAAGTCAATTTTCTATTACACTGTATGCTCCCTTTAAGGCCCAGTGTCTTCATCACACACAAGAGGATGTGGAGTTGATATTAGAGTTGCATTTCTTTCAAAGTCATCAAACTTTGCTGCCATGCTCCGTCTCACACGCTTCGTACACAGAATCAGGAGCTATTGCATCCATCTGGGTTCATCTCCCACACCTGGTGACAATCAGACTAGCTGGGGGGTATCTAAGGAGGTTGGATGTCTTCAGGGAGTCGACACCATCAGTTGGCTGTCTGAATTTGTGTGTGGTTGTATGTTTGTGTTTTCATTTAACTTCCAAGTTCCACCGTTGTCTCACCCTCTCTTGTAGTGACTCCCAAATTTAGTTTTCATTTGGTTTGAGGTCCACTTCTTTGTATCATTTTGATAGAAGTAGTCGATTTTTTTGGGGGGGGGGTTTATTCTTTAAGAAAACATTCTGACCCCATTCGTTCAGAACTTCAGAGTTTCCCGTTCAGCGACCGAAGGTTAAGTGTAAAAGTACCAAGACTGACCTGTGAGAGGCAGCATAGTGCCACACGACATCCAGACTGTTGACAAATAAAGTGTAGTAGTAGAAGAAGAAAAGCACAAGAAGAAAGGCTATCTGTTAGCTTATTTGGCAACTACATTGAAGTTGCAAACTTCTGTTCTCACTATTTTTATTTTGGTGAATGATTTGAAGAAATAGGCTACAGCACTCCTGCGACCCTTGTGAGGATAAGCGGCTTGGAAAACGAATGAATTGGAAGAAATTGTAAACTTCAGAACTCCTCCAAATTGGCCAACAGTCCTTTTCATTTCACAATCGAGTATGTAGCTTGGTCAAACTCAGGGTGAACCACACATATGGATTTGCCATCAGAACAATTACTATTGTTGGCTGTGATTACTTTCTGAGCAGATCAGGGAGGAAAAAAATCACTCTTAACACATCCCACACCACAGGATAATCGTTTACAGATATCTGAGAATCGGGCCTTCAAAGCCTCATCGGAAGGTCTGGGAAACGCGAAGATTTTTGCCGACTATCGGCATGTGGGTTTTATTGGCTGAAGTGAAACAAGCTTCGGGAATGCATTAAAGACTCCAGGATTAAAATGCTTTTAAAATTGTGTTGGAGTATGGAAAAACCCTCAAAAAGGCAATTTAACTTGGCCTGAATATAATCACGTGGAAGAAACAAAGTAATTTCAGAATGGCTTTCGCACTCCATGCTTGGGCCACAATTAAAAGCACCAAAGTCCATATAGTCGAATATCAAACACTCACTTGTTCACTCAGATATTAATTATGTTGAAAAGGTGGGTTTAGTGATCCGAATCAAACTTCTAGCCAGGTCATGCTGTTTTGGAAATGGAAGAAGGGTGGGAGTCTATTCTTTTTTCCCCAGTTAGTAAGGGAGAACTGTGTAATTTTGTTTGTTTTCCTGGTTCACCAGTGCCTTAGCGATACCACCCTCCCATTCTTCATGGCAGTTGATGCCGACCCTGTGTGTTTATGAAGCGCTGTTTCCATATGACCTAATCTCAAACAAATTGGAAAGATGATTGTCATCTGCGGGGGGTATAGGAGCTGCCTTATTCCCAACAATAACTGTCAGAAAACCTTTCAGGATAAAAAAGGCGGGAGGGGGGAGGGTTTGCGAGCCAGATTATTGAAAAGGCAATTTTCCCATCCCGCTCGTTTGGTTAGATGCAATGAAACATCTTATTTTGTTGCGGGGAAATGGTGGAAGAGGCTCAAACGGCAAGTCTCCCTCTCTCCACCTCAGTCTGGAGGATGAGTTTAATCAAACAGGGCAGATGGAGGATCTGAGGAACTTTGACGACCGGCATTAAGAAGGGCAGAAAATACAGAGCGCAATAGGGCTTCAACTGATGCACTACACAGAAACTTTTAGGATACCACACTAATTTTGATTAATTAGATTTTATATATTCCCTCCAAGTCACTGATGGTGTAGTGGTACACTCGCCTGACTTTGGTGCAGGCAGCGTGGGTTCAGTTCCCACTCAGTGACGGTGTGAATGTGAGTGCGAATGGTTGTCCGTGTCTATATGTGCCCTGCGACTGACTGGTGACCAGTTCAGGGTGTAGTCCGCCTTTCGCCCGAAGTCAGCTGGGATAGGCTCCAGCGTCCTGCGACCCTAACCAGGATAAGCGGTGTTGAAAATGGATGGATGGATATTCCCTCCATCCATTTTCTGAACCGCTTATCCTCACATATATCCCAGCTATCTTCGGGCAGGAGGCGCGCTACACCCTGAACTGGTTGCCAACCATTCGCAGGGCACATACAAGCAAACAACCATCCGCACTCACATTCACACCACCGGGTAATTTAGAGTCATCAATTAACCTACCTTGCATAATTTTAGGATGTGGGATGAAACCGGAGTGCCCGGAGAAAACCTATATATATATATTTTTTTTTTTTTTTTTTTTTTTTTAAATAGTGCAGTGGGTGATCTGTTCTGAGTTGTGTCTCTATGGTGGCTTGTCTTTCTTTGTAATTTTAGTACAGCTGAAGGCCTAGAGTTAGTATTTAGCATTAGCATTTCTAGTCCACGGATGGCAGAAAGGCCTTTTTGATTTGTTTCGACAGTCGGTAAGAGTTTGAAAGTGTGCTATCGACACCTTCACTAAGTGGAATAGAAATAATTGTTGTCTAAGTTCAGGTATGTTCATCCAACATTGTACATAAATCGAAAAGCATCGCGTATTGCGTCAAATATTTCTACACGATTCATGATGATAAGAGTATTGGTATGTAGTGACTTCAACTCATGCTCATAACAAGGCACAACGGTCAGGAATGTTTTGAATGTAAAACAGTAGCAGCAATAAGGAATAAGTTTTGGCATTATTGTGAGTTCAGTGCAGTGTTGGCTTGGGGGAAGAAGTCTGTTCGTTCTGTTGCTGATGGACCAGTAGCGCCTGCCTGAGGGGTGGGCAGCAGGTCAAAGAGGTGGTGGGAGGGCTGAGTGTTGTCACCTGTGATTGCCTCTGCTGATGATCCTCGCGCCGTATTGACCACTCTGG